>NC_044043.1:87709216-88009216 GCF_901765095.1 Microcaecilia unicolor | reverse complement strand
AGAAATGAAACAAATTTCTTGGCAAAGAACAGAGGAAGGCGGAGCTATGGGAAAACTCCACCCAAGGGCAAGCTGATTTGCTACTCATGTGGAAAGGAGGGACATGTATCTAAATGGTGTAAGGAAACACAAAACACTCCCTCTAGCTCACCTAAGCCAATGGAACTAAAGAATTTTCAAACCAGGAAATGTATGAAGGACAAAGATAAACACAAGGGCTTTCTAATGGCAGAAAAATCTTTGACTATGGTAAATAATAATTCAAATGAAAGTACTTGGATTTTGGATTCAGGGAGCACATGCCATTTAACCAATTGTAAAGATTTCTTTCAGGAAATGTGTCCAGAAGAAGGAATTCTTAAAACTGCAAACGCAGGGACTGCTAAGATCCAAGCAAAAGGTATTGGATTCTTAAAATGCAAAGTGTCTAATGAAGTTAAAGAAATTCCTGTAAGTGATGTCTTGTATATTCCCCAAGCAGTTTGCAATATGCTTAGTGTATCTACATTAGATAAGAAGGGATTTGTGATTCATTTTGAAAACAGTAAGTGCACAATCTCTAAAAATGATGAAGTGTATGCTGAAGCTTTTATGCATAATGATGTTTATAAACTGAGCATTTCAGGTGAAGCCTCACATATGGCGCAAGTAAGGAAGAATGATGGTAAATGTAGTCTGGAAATCTGGCACCGCCGCCTGGGACATCGTGATTCTAAGGTGATCCAGGATCTTTACAGTAAGCAACTGGCCACCGGCATTCAGATAAGTGCAGATGCTGGTAAAATGGAGAAATGCATAGACTGTGTTACTCAAAGGGTGTGAGACCCTCATTTCCTGCATACACAGGAAATAGGAGTAATAAAGTGCTGGACTTAATACACAGTGACTTATGTGGACCGTTTAATATCCCATCATTGGGAAATAACAGATTTGTGCTAATATTCTTGGATGATTTCTCTAGATATTGTGTGGCCTATTTGCTGAAAGAAAAAAGTCAAGTCACAGACATGCTGAAGAAATACGTAGCCATGGTGAGCAATAAATTTGAAAGAAAACCAAAGGTTCTTCAGACCGACAATGGTGGTGAGTTCACTTCACAAAGCATGCGCACATTTCTAGAACAAGAAGGCATTCAGCATATCACAACAGTAGCTTATACACCAGAGCAAAATTCTGTTGCAGAGAGAAAATTTAGGTCACTTGTGGAAATGACCAGGTGTATGCTGTCAGATAGCAATCTCCCTAAAAGACTATGGGGGGAAGCCATTCTCACAGCAGTGTACCTACAAAACAGAATGCCAACTAAAGGCGCTGAGCGCACACCACATGAGACATGGCATGGTAGGAAGCCAAACCTGTCACACATAAGAACATTTGGAAGTACAGCATATGCTCATGTACCAAAGCAAAGAAGGCATAAGCTGGATTCCACAACAGAAAGGGGCATTTTAGTTGGCTATGCTCCAGGACACAAAGGATATAGAATTTTAAATCTGAAAACTGGCATTGTTGGCATAAGACATGTTACATATTTTGATGAAAACAAAAGGGTTGATAAAGGCTGGATTATCCCAGATGAGCCTTATCATCCAGAATATGAAACTAGAACCATAATAGACATGCCAGTGTATATAAATGCCATACCAAGGCAGATGTCTGAAAGCAACTCACCTGTATCTAACGAGGAACAGGCAGAGGAAGCAGACACAGAAAGGATCATTGAAGAAGACAGTACAGTTGGAGAAGGGGAATCAATTGGAGAAGAACTCTCAGATTTAGAGGATGCGGGAAAGGTCGGACCAACCTGTAGTCAGACGCTCATCCAGGGAAAACAAAGGTGTTCCACCCCCAAGACTGTCTTACCTAACAAAGTCAGCAGAAGCTCAAGAGCCCTTAACATGGGATGAGATTGAGAAAATGCCAGCAGAAGAAGCTGCTGAATGGCATAAAGCTGCACAAGAAGAAATTGATGCATTGGATAAAAATAATACTTGGATTCTTACAAAATTACCTCCTGGCAAGAAAGCTATAGGATGCAAATGGGTATTCAAGTTAAAAAGGAATGCACAAGGAAAAGTGGAAAGGTATAAAGCAAGATTAGTCGCAAAGGGATATCTTCAAAAATATGGAGAAGATTTTGATGAAGTGTTTGCACCTGTAGTGAAACACACGACAATCAGAACACTTCTGAGCATTGCAGTCTCAAAAGGCATGCAAGTCAACCACATTGATGTGAAAACAGCGTTTCTTCACGGAGATATAACTGAAGACTTGTACATGGAACAGCCAACAGGTTTCATAAATACAAAACAAAGACAGCTAGTGTGTAAATTAAACAAAGGTCTTTATGGATTAAAGCAAAGTGCAAAATGTTGGAATGATAAATTGCATGAAATATTGACAAATTTAGGATTTAAGCAAGGTGAAGCAGACAAATGCTTGTACACTAGGTGCAGAAATGGACAATATGCATACATTTTAGCTTTTGTTGATGATCTGCTCATTGCAAGCAAAAGTGAGCAAGAGTACAAGGACATTGTAAAGTGTTTAAACCACAATGTTGAGATAAAAGAACTTGGTAATGTGTCATACTATCTTGGTATAGAAATTGAGAAACAAAATGATGGTTCTTATCTTCTAAGCCAGAAGCAGAAAATAAATGAGCTTATTGAAAGATTAGGTATGCAAGATGCCCAAGTTGTAAGCACTCCCATGATCACTGATTTTCTGAAGGATGAAACAGTAAGAGAACCTTTACCAGATAACATCCAATATAGATCAGCCATAGGTAAGCTTTTATATCTAGCTACCACATACAGGGCTGATATAGCAAATGCAGTAGGAATTTTGAGCAGAAGGGTCAGCTCACCTACCAAATCAGATTGGACTGCAGTTAAAAGGATGGTAAGGTATATAAAGGGTACCATTGATTGTAAATTAAAGATTTCAGCCAATAGTAATCCAAAACTAATATGTTACTGTGATTCAGATTGGGCAGGGGATCATTCTGATTATAAATCCACAAGTGGATATGTGTTTATGTATGGAAATGTACACATTTCATGGGCCAGTCATAAACAAAGTATTGTGAGTTTGTCTTCTACAGAAGCTGAATATGTGGCTGTATCGGAAGCGTGCAGAGAACTGATGTGGATTGAAAAACTTTTGCTGGATTTTGGAATAGCTGAAAAGAGACCAATCCAGATAATGGAAGATAATCAGAGCTGCATCCGACTGTCACAGAATGACAAGGTTCAGTCACGCACCAAGCACATCGCAACGAAATACCACAACGTGCGAGAGTTGGCGAAAGAAGGGGTCATCAGTCTACACTATTGTCACACCAGTGAGATGACAGCTGACATCATGACCAAACCGTTACCCAGAGAACATTTTGTGAATCTGCGTATAAAGCTTGGACTTTGTATGAATAAATAATTGCATGACAGTTATGCATGAGAAGGGGTTTGTTGGAATGTAATTGTATTTTACATGCATTGCCTGTCAGCTATTATTTCTATGTGATTACTCTGTGACCTCTGATGTGAATTACTTAGAGAGGTCACACAGCTATGCAACTTCCTGTGGGGGTTAGATGCAGCACATGCAGCACATGGAGCACATGGAGCTCATGATCTCTCCTAACCTGAGAGGATCTATGGTGGTGTGAGCATCCATTACCATCTAAGCACATGGAAGGAGCTGATAATACAAATGTATAGTAATATGTATATATAAGCCTGTCTGATTATAATCTAACTACAAACTGTGAGTAAACAGATGTTTTGTTACTTCAACTTTAAAGTAACTCAGCAGTGAATTATTCAGGGGTGAATGAGAGAGAGATGAAGAAAGAAATTAACATTTCTAAAGCTGAAGCTGTGTGTACTAAAATCTGCTAATTATTTACTACAAATAATCCAACAGAAAGAACATGATTTGATTCAACATGACTTTTCTTATCTTCTTATCTGTTCCCTTCTCCACTACTGCCAACTCCAGACTTCGCGCCTTCTGTCTCGCTGCACCCTACGCCTGGAATAAACTTCCTGAGCCCCTACGCCTTGCCCCATCCTTGGCCACCTTTAAATCTAGACTGAAAGCCCACCTCTTTAACATTGCTTTTGACTCGTAACCACTCGCCTCCACCTACCCTCCTCTCCTCCTTCCCGTTCACATTAATTGATTTGATTTGCTTACTTTATTTATTTTTTGTCTATTAGATTGTAAGCTCTTTGAGCAGGGACTGTCTTTCTTCTATGTTTGTGCAGCGCTGCATACGCCTTGTAGCACTATAGAAATGCTAAATAGTAGTAGTAGTACTTATGTTCTTGTGAGCTTCACTCATTTCTTTCATTTATACAGTAAAGATATTTTTTTTATTTATATATGGTCTCCTAGATTGGACAATAGTTTTTTTAATTTAATTTAATTTTTTTGCAGTGAGTGTAAATCCTGAGGGAAGGGTAAGAAAGAGTGGAAGGGTGGAGTGTATTGTCTAACAGACTAGGACTTTGAAAATCAATCTTCCCTCAGGCTCCCAGCAGGAGGTAAGGAGAGAATTCCACTGCAACATATGTAGGCCCCTGGAGCTACAGCACCCAGTCTATCCAGGGCCTGGCTACGCTTAAATCACAGTATTCTATCTTTTTTCCCATTTTGGAATGTAAGTTTTTGCCTCTTTGTGGCACAGCTAATCCTTAATTGGAGTAGAAGAGTAGCCTAGTGGTTAGAGCACTAGTCTTGACATCCAGAGGCAGCCAATTCAATTCCCACTGCTGCTCCTTGTGATCTTGGGCAAGTCACTTAACCCTCCATTGCCTCAGGTACAAACTTAGATTGTGAGCCCTCCAGGGACAGGGAGATACCCAGTGTACCTGACTATAACTCACCTTGAGCTACTACTGAAAAAGGTGTGCGCAAAATCTAAATAAATAAATAAATATTTGAGATTCTATATGGAATGTTGCCGAATGGAGGAGTGGCCTAGTGGTTAGAGCACTCGTCTTGACATCCAGAGGCAGCCAGTTCAATTCCCACTGCTGCTCCTTGTGATCTTGGGCAAGTCACTTAACCCTCCATTGCCTCAGGTACAAACTTAGATTGTGAGCCCTCCTGGACAGAGAAATATCCAGTGTACCTGAATGTAACTCACCTTGAGCTACTACTGAAAAAGGTGTGCGCAAAATCTAAATAAATAAATAAATATTTGAGATTCTATATGGAATGTTGCCGAATGGAGGAGTGGCCTAGTGGTTAGAGCACTCGTCTTGACATCCAGAGGTAGCCAGTTCAATTCCCACTGCTGCTCCTTGTGATCTTGGGCAAGTCACTTAACCCTCCATTGCCTCAGGTACAAACTTAGATTGTGAGCCCTCCAGGGACAGGGAGATACCCAGTGTACCTGACTATAACTCACCTTGAGCTACTACTGAAAAGGTGTGAGCAAATCCAAATTAATAATAATAGTTCAGTGATTTATAAGCTGGCCTAGAAGATCATGCAGAAAACTTAGGTCTGATTCTCAGATCAGATCTTCCATTCTCACAGGGCTGGACATGGCTGTCAGGCAAGGGGTCCCAGCCAACATTCAATGGTGACACCTATGGTCCAGACTTTAGGTGAATACATACTGCAGAGGGATCCATGGATTGTGGTCCCTAGCTGACGATTGTAACTGCAATGGTCAAGCTGAAAGGAGGTTATGAAAATAAGGGGAAACCCCAGGGGGATGCAAATGAGATAGTGGCTGATTCTGACTGAACTGGAAAAACTAGGTGATAATTTACAGATTTTGATACAGAGTTTGGCCAGCTGAACTGTATTGGGTGCCACAAGACCAGTCTGAATACTACCAGCCTGTAAATCCCTGCACCATTAAAGGGGTTGGTTTAATGGGACATTGCCTTTTAGTGGAGTTCGTATAAAAGTGCTGCTGTGGGGGTGGGGGTGGGGGTGGTGTGGGGTGTGGAGAAGGAGTATCCCTTTCAGAGAGGTGCCCCTACTAGGAAATCTAAGCCTGCCTGTCCCGTAACATTCCCTGATTGGAAGAAGAGATGGAATGTTCCCCATGGAAGCATGAGTTGAAGGCACCAGAATGTCAACAAAATTTCACTTCGGTTTAAAGTAAAGAACGTATCACTGAAAGAAAATGCTTTTGTTACCTGAATCATACCACAAGTCTCATTTTTCTTTATTACGTACCTAACGGATAACCAAATATCTGTCTACTGACAAACAAAAATAAATAAATAAATTAAGTAAGTAAGTAAGTAAAAAAATGAGACAAAAACCTCTTACAGTCTATTCTATTTCACTTATCAGAAAGTTATTCAAAGTAGCTAAAGAATTCTTAGAAGGCAATTTTGGTTTTTCTGTCATGCCTTGCACACTGCATAGTACAAAATTATAGACAATATAAAGTAAACAGTTTACAAATCAATGGGAAATAAACCAGAAGTTAATTAAATTAAACATAAATTAACATAGTGTGTGCTAACCCCAAATCACCTACGTAGACAGGGCAAACAAGATAAATCCACAAACAGAAATCAGCAGACCAGTGTATGCTAAGGACAGTGTCCCCAGGCAACCTGCTGATTGCAGCCAAGTTAACACATACTCCTTGCACTGGAGACTCGGTCTTTGGAGAAAAAGTGATTGAGATATTGCAGTCGTTAAAATGAAAGATCATTGTTCTACACCAACATCTTTCAGAAGTTCAGCCCTTTACATCAACCACTACAAATGATCCCTGGATACAGTTCTCTCTTTCAGGAGTAGGGGACACCTGAAATCAACCTTTTTGGTAGCCAAGAGATCACAAAGCTGCCTCTCTATTGTTTCTCCTTCACCCTCCCCCTCAAGCTTAGTTCCGGATGCCCTATATGCTTTCTATCCAATTGCGGTCATACTAAGAGCTCTGCATAAGTTCTAGCCATCCAGCAAAGCCGAAGCATCACGATTCTCTAGTTGTCTCGACAGAACTGAATCCCTACATAAGAACATAAGAGTAGCCATACTAGGTCAGACCAGTGGTCCATCTAGCCCAGTATCCTGTTTTCCAAACAGTGGCCAAGCCAGATCACCTGGCAGAAACCCAAATCATGGCAACACTCCATACTACAAATCCCAGGGCAAGCAGTTGCTTCCCATGTCTATCTCAATTGCAGACTATGGACTTTTCCTCCAGGAATTTGTCCAAACCTTTTTAAAACCCAGATACACTAACTGCTGTTACAACATCCTCCGGCAAAGAGTTCCAAAGCTTAACTATTCGTTGCGTGAAAAAATATTTCCTCCTATTTGTTTTAAAAGTATTTCCATGCAACTTCCTTGAGTGTCCCCTAGTCTTTGTACTTTTGGAACGAGTAAAAAAAATCGATTTACTTCTACTCTTTCTACACCACTCAGGATTTTGTAGACCTCAATCATATCTCTCCTCATCCGTCTCTTTTCCAAGCTGAAGAGCCCTAACCTCTTTAGCCTTTCCTAATACCAGAGGAGTTCCATCCCCTTTATCATTTTGGTCGCTCTTCTTTGAACCTTTCTAATTCAGCTATATATTTTTTTGAGATTCGGCAACCAGAACTGAACACAATTCTCAAGGTGCAGATGCACCATGGAGCGAAACAAGGGCATTATAGTATTTTGGTCTTATTCACCATCCCTCTTTCCCAAAGTCTAGCAGTTCTACCTCTTTGCAAGCTACTCCTGTTCCCAGCACTGATAGCTCAACAGAAGAGCCATCTCCTTCATCCAGACTTGAAGTTTCTAGCCACAAAACTCCCTGCACCTTCTGAAAGGTATTCAAGTAATGAACCCTGTGGAGCTAATGGACTGCAGTCTCAGCAGAGATCATAGCCCCTTGGAAGACTTTCTTCCAATTAATGATCCCACTGACACTCCTTGTAGCCTTCAGCAACTCACTTTGCCCTCCACTATCACAGGTCCAAACTTAGGACCCCTTTTACTGAGCTGCGTAAGCATCTACGTGTGCCAAAATGGAGTTTTCACCCAACCACCGCGTGGGTCTTGCGGTAATTTTATTTTTGGTGCGAGTCTGAAAAATATTTTTCTATTTTTGGATGCGCATAATGGACGCACGCCAAGTGGCATTTGGCGCGCGCAGGTCATTATCGCCCAGATTCTTCACCGCTAGGTCAATGGATGGCGGTAAAATCTCAGACTCAAAATGGACGCATGGCAAGCTTGATTTTGCTGCACGTCCGTTTTCAGCCCCCCCCCCCCCCAAAAGGCATTTTTTGTAGGTGCACTGAAAAATAATTCTGTGCATGCCCAAACCACACGTCTACACTACCGCAGGCCATTTTCAGCGCACCTTATTAAAAGACCCCACAGATTGTGAGCCCTGAAGGGACAGAGAAATATCTACTATATCTTAATATAATTCGCCTTGAGGTACTACTGAAAAAAGGTGTGAGCTAAATCCATATCCCCCCCTACTTTAAAGATATAGGAGTCAAACATATAGTAAATAGTAACATAGTAAATGACGGCAGATAAAGACCTGTATGGTCCATCCAATCTGCCGAACAAGAAAAATTCATTTTACATGGTATGTGATACTTTATATGTACACCTGAGTTTGATTTGTCCTTGCCATTCTCAGGGCACAGACTTGTACTAAAAGTTCTGGAATCCTAAAGAGTTACAAGATTCCATATAGAATCTCAAAGAGTAGCAACATTCCATGTAGAACCCCAAAGAATAGCAAGATTCTGGAACCCTAAAGAGTTACAAGATTCTGGAATCCCAATTAGTAGCAACATTCCATATAGAACCCCAAAGAGTAACTTAGTAAATGATGACAGATAAAGACCCTACGGTCCATCCAGTCTGCCCAACAAGATAAACTCATTTTACATGGTATGTGATACTTTATACCCGAGTTTGATTTGTCCTTGCCTTTCTCAGGGCACAGACAGTAGAAGTCTGCCCAGCACTTTTCTTATACTAAGGTCTGAAGCTAACATCAAAACCCCTTAAAATTTACACTCCAGCCCGTCCCTGTACTTCTGCTTTCTGCATGGCCTGGTCCTATAACTACTGAAGAGTGTGAGAACTGGATTTTTAATAAATCCTGGAATTGGTTGGACTGTAAATTTTATGTTCAGCCTTTTGGAAACATGCTGAACAGTAATTCTATAAACGGGCGCCCCAAGGCCACAGTAGGAATCTATCCTATACCAGAACCTAAGTGTTGAGTTCCTTTACAGGAAAAACGTGCTATTACTGTCTTTAACTTTTCATATATATAGGTAGAGGAGTGGCCTCAGAGATTTACACACCCATTTCGCAGTTCATCATAACCACTGACAGGTGACGTGGAGGGGCATAATCGAACGGGGCCGGCCATCTATAAGGGCGGCCATCTCTAATGACGGCCCCGTAAAGCGGCATACCCGACTGTATTATCGAAACAAGATTGCCGGCCATCTTTCGTTTCAATAATACGGTCGGGGCCGGCCAAATCTCAACATTTGGGCCGGGCTTAGAGATTGCCGCCATTGGTTTTCCCCGATAATGGAAACTAATGGCAGCCATCTCAAACCTGGCCAAATCCAAGCCATTTGGTCGTGGGAGGAGCCAGCATTTGTAGTGCACTGGTCCCCCTCACATGCCAGGACACCAACCGGGCACCCTAGGGGGCACTGCAGTGGACTTCACAAATTGATCGCAGGTGCATAGCTCCCTTACCTTGGATGCTGAGTCCCCCAAACCCCCCCAACACCCACTCCCCACAACTGTACACCACTACCATAGCCCTTAGGGATGAAGGGGGGCACCTAGATGTGGGTACAGTGGGTTTCGGGTGGGTTTTGGAGGGCTCACATTTACCACCACAAGTGTAATAGGTAGGGGGGGATGGGCCTGGGTCCGCCTGCCTGAAGTGCACTGTAGTACCCACTAAAACTGCTCCAGGGACTTGCATAGTGGTGTGATGGAGCTGGGTATGACATTTGAGGCTGGCAAAAAAATGTAAAAAAAAAATTTTTTTTAGGGTGGGAGTGGTTGGTGACTACTGGGGGAGTAAGGGAAGGTGATCCCCGATTCCCTCCGATGGTCACCTGGTCAGTTCAGGCACCTTTTCAAGGCTTGGTTGTGAACAAAAAAGGACCAAGTAAAATCGGCCAAATGCTCGTCAGAGCCGGCCTTCTTTTTTCCATTATCGGCCGAGGCCGGCCATCTCTTAACCACGCCCATGCCCCGCCTTCAGTACACTGCCAACACACCCCCTTGAACTTTTGCCGGCCCTGCGATGGAAAGCAGTTGAAGCCGGCCAAAATCGGCTTTCGATTATACCAATTTGGCCCGGCTTAGGAGAAGGCCGGCCATCACCCGATTTGTGTCGGAAGATGGCCGCCCTTCTCCTTCGAAAATAAGCAGGATAGTACTTCATTCATTGGGCCACTCTCTCTTTCATAGAATAGTGGAAAATGTGCTATTAATGTGATCTAAGGCGCTCTGACAAGTTCTCAAAGAATAACAGAACCAAACAATGGCCAACTTTTCATAAGAAATTCAAAGTACAAAAATAGAAATGTAACTTATCTTATGAGCTCCGCGTTGGAACCACCTGACACCAAGGACTCCTTAGAGACTTTCACTGAACATTCTTCTGGAAGGACTGCTCTTCCCTGAGACTTCACAACACGCCCGATACCATGGGTTTCAATCAACTTTCTTCAGGGACTTGGGTTAAATCTGTCTCCCTAATTGATTTATCTCTGTTGCAGTACTTATAAAGGCTCCGAACACAATGCGGTCACTCCGGATGCAGATGCTTGTCTGATGTCACTGCAAAAAGAACTTTATTGAATGCACAGTATAACAAGGAACGATCGAATATAAAAAATATATATATACCATGTCTAATCCCCTAAACCAAGTACCAAGCAGAAACCCAAATAGTAGCAACAATCCTTGCTTCCAATCCCAGAGCAAGCAGTGGTTTTCCCCATGTCTGTCTCAATAAAGTCTATGGACTTTTCCTCCAGGAACTTGTCCAAACCTTTTTTAAACCCAGGTATGCTAATCGTTGTTACCACAACCTCGGACAATGAGTTCCAGAGCTTAACTAGTCTTTGTGTCCACTATTTCCTTCACTTTCCCTTTTCTAAGCCTAACCTACTTCTAGAACACAGTCCCTCCTATGATTTAAGAGTGCCTTTCATGTTCTATACCTGTTCTAAGACCCATCTTTCTATACTGGCCTTCCCTAATTTTCAAAGGCTGCATTTCTCCCCCCCCCCCCCCCCCCCCCCGTCCGCCTTTGCTTTATATCCAGTCTGTGATTTTTTTTTGCTCAGATTCATTTATAGTGAACAGGGCCGTGTCAACACAGTAAGCGCGGTAAGCGCCGCAGGGGGGCGCCTGCCTTCAAGGGCGCCGCGCCGTCGAGCTGTATTAAAAAAAAACCTTACTCCTCCGCTCCATCCCTGATTCCCCGGCGCTTTAAATTTACCTCGCTCCGCCTCCAACGTCTGTGCAGCGTCAGTGAAAGCGCTGCCTGTCTGACGTCTCTTCACCAGCCTTCCCTTCGCTCGTTTGTTCCCTCTGTGTCCCGCTCTCAAGGAAATGACGTCAGAAGAAGGTGGGACACAGAGGGAACGAACGAGCAAAGGGAAGGCTGGTGGAGAGACGTCAGACAGGCAGCGCTTTCACTGACGCTGCGCAGACGTCGTAGCCGGAGGCGGAGAGAGGTAAATTTAAAGCACCGGGGAATCGGGGATGGAGCGGAGGAGGCTCAGGCCAAACCCAGCCATTTCCTCCATCGCGCCCCAGATGGCAGCTTGGGGGAGCAGCGCTCGGTTCTTTGGCACCGCCCAGCTCTTCACGTGCCTTGGAGCCAGGCAGCTCCGGTGGGGGGGCGCCCCAACTGATAGTCTGCAGGGGGGCGCCAACTGATGGTCTGCAGGGGGGCGCCAGAGACCCTAGGCACGGCCCTGATTGTGAATTTTAAAAGGCACCACACAATAACTTTACTGTTTGTTATAGGTATTTAAAAAATTTCTGCATGATATACAGAGGTTAGAGTAATTTTCTTTCAAGGCATCGTTTGGCCAAGATTAAACCGGGAGAAACCAATGGTTCGATCTGTAGGCAAATGTCAAAGATAGCAATATGAACAGTTCTCAAAGTAATACAAACACAGACAACAAGCATGTGACCATGTATATGTAACAGAAGGGTCTCATGACTGAGGAGGTCATACCTTGTGTTCCCCTCTCTCAAGGTCTTTGGCTTCTACGTTCTCTTAGTCCCTGTAATGCTCGTATTTTGTTCGAAAAGAGTTCCCGGGGATGGAAATAAAAAAGCAGAAAATCAGTTCATTAAATTAATTTTATGATACTTGTTATTTCTTTTCATTAAGTTGGGCTAATTGATTTTTTTTTAAAGATCAGATCTGTATTTTTTTAAATACCATTTTGTTAAAACATGATCTTTGGATTTATGCAGCTCATTAACCTCTAAAGAACTGTTAATTATTACTGAAAACATTCCATTTCTCCAGGGCAATAGGAAACCACATGAAAAAAAAATCCTTCTTTTCAAGGTCAAAGATGTTTATAAGAGCAAAGGTGTATGTTGCAATCACAGCCCTTTATACGTGCAGAACTGCAGACTTAACCGGGTGTGAGTAATTGTCACTCGTGTTGTGCCATTATCTGTTTCGCTACGGTTTCTTTTCTTTGGACATTAAGTTCACTGTTTTCCAGACACCGTCTTCCTTGTCATGGAGCGAATCCAAAACCGCTTTATAATTTTGGCAGGGCAGTGCCGTAGCAAGTTGATGTTGAGCAGAGGGATAAGCAGAGGCTTTTAGCAGCTGTCTCTTTATACCTCAAACAGGCTGCAGGTGATGGATGCTGCTTGACTGAAAACACAGTTTTGGCATTGCCTGTGTGTGATGTGTGTTTTAGGTTATATTACTGTGTACAGTAGAAACCATGTGATGTTAAAAGAAGGTTATTTTGCAGAAGCTGAAATCATTAGATAATGCTTTTCTGCGGCCTTATGATGTCATGATCTGTTTCTGAGGAACCTGACAGCAGAAAGAGACCATATGGTCTATCCAGCCTGCCCTTCCAAACCAACAGCCCAGCATCCCTTCTTTGGAATCAACTATCCCCTTGAACTTCATGCTGAGATGTTGCTTAAGAAATTCAAGACTGCTCTCAAGGCTCAGGCCTTTCCACACCAGACCTAGTGGATGGATGACTTTCCCTTGTGTTTGATTATTATGACTGTTAGAAGAAGTACCTTGGCTGCTGCTTTCACCTCTTCCATTCCCCGTGTGTCCAGCTGACAGTGTTCATGGTGATTTATTGTTGTTCTACAGAAATTCCCCCTCCACTTGTTTTTCACTGCTGTTGTATGATTGCAATGTATGAAACAGTACTTTTACACCTTTGTGTATACCACCTTGATGGTTATGAATATGCAGTATAACAAATGACTCAAATAAATAAATTACCAAGAGGGGCATAATCGAACATGGGCGCTCATCTATAAGGGCGCCTATATCTAAATTTCGTTTCGATAATACGGTCGGGGACGGCCAAGTCTCAACATTTGGGTCGACCTTAGAGATGGTCAACCTAAATGTTGAGATCGCCGACCTTAGAGATAGGCGACCTCGGTTTTCGCCGATAATGGAAACCAAAGACATGTATCTCAAAAACGGCCAAATCCAAGCCCTTTGGTCGTGGGAGGAGCCAGCATTTGTAGTGCACTGGTCCCCCTGACATGCCAGGACACCAACCGGGCACCCTAGGGGGCACTGCAGTGGACTTCACAAATTGTTCCCAGGTGCATAGCGTCCTTACCTTGGGTGCTGAGCCCCCCAACCCCCCAGGTCCGCCTGCCTGAAGTACACTACACCCACTACAACTGCTCCAGGGACCTGTATACTGCTGCGATGGACCTGAGTATGGCATTTGAGGCTGGCAAAAAAGTATTTTTAAACTTGTTTTTTATGGTGGGAGGGGGTTAGTGACCACTGGGGGAGTAAGGGGAGGTCATCCCCGATTCCCTCCGGTGGTCATCTGGTCAGTTCAGGCACCTTTTTGAGTCTTGGTCGCAAGAAAAAATGGACCAAGTAAAGTCGGTCAAGTGCTCGTCAGGGACGCCCTTCTTTTTTCCATTATCGGCCGAGGACGGCCATCTCTTAATCACGCCCCAGTCCCGCCTTCGCTAACCTGCCGACACTCCCCCGTGAACTTTGGCCGTCCCCGCGACGGAAAGCAGTTGAGGACGGCCAAAATCGGTTTTCGATTATGACGATTTGGGCGGCCTTGCAAGAAGGACACCTGTCTCCCGATTTGTGTCGAAAGATGGGCGTCCTTCTCTTTTCGAAAATAAGCATGTAAGCTATCCAAAAAAGTTTGAAAAACTATATTTTGTATCTCATCCACCTGTATCCCCAAAGTTTCAACCAGGGAACAAGTCATACAAATTTAAACAAATGAGACCTCAAAACTCCTGAAAGGGATGAATACCCAAAGTATTAATACAATCCACTATCATTCATGGAAGTAAATAAGATAATATCGGTCCCAAAAATAAGAAAAAAGGAAAAAAAAATCAACTGCAAAAACTCCTCAGAAAGGAGAAAATCAGATGATTTTAAAAAACCCTTTTTTTCAGCCACTAAATGTAACCCCTTCCTCAAAGATCCTTAGTGTTTGTCCCCTGCTTTCTTCAGTTCCACGGTGCTCTTGTAGCCGCATGGGTCCTGGAGAAAACTGTGAGATTTGGAGGCTGTGATACTTTTTTAAGGACTGACAGTACGTAAGGTTTTGAAATGGAAAGTGATGGGATCAAAAACAGTGACAGAATTAAAAAATATATGAGATAAACACAAGGTGGCGCATTTTCAAAACTCGTAGACTTACAAAGTTCCATAGTAACGCCTAAATTTAGGCCTACTTTATAGAATATGCCTACATTTCCATGCAGTTTATAGAATATGCCAAGTGACCCGCCCATGCGACTAAATTTAGTCGCAGCCAGTTACGCCAAGTAAAACTTTGTGTAAATGACAGCGCCTAAATTAGACACAGACTGAGTGTATTCTATAACAATATGCATAAATTACAGAAATGCGCATGACCTGCCCATTCAAAGCCCCTGGCCACACCCCATTTTCAACTACGCAACTTAGAATTTACGCACATCACGTTACAGAATATGCTAAGACAGTTGTACATGTAAATTCTGATTAATGCCAATTAGTGTCAATAATTGCTCGTTAATTGGCAATTATCCACTGATTGGCTTGTTAGCTAATTAAGTTGCGCGCACCAATCCAGAATATGACCGGATTTGCACGCTCAATTTAGGAGGAGTGGCCTAGTGGTTAGGGTGGTGGACTTTGGTCCTGGGGAACTGAGGAACTGAGTTCAATTCCCACTTCAGGCACAGGCAGCTCCTTGTGACTCTGGGCAAGTCACTTAACCCTCCCCTCCATTGCCCCATGTAAGCTGCATTGAGCCTGCCATGAGTGGGAAAGCGCAGGGTACAAATGTAACAAAAATAAAATAGATACTATTGGAGATTCTACATGGAATGTTGCTATTCCACTAGCAACATTCCATGTAGAAGGCTGCGCAGGCTTCTGTTTCTGTGAGTCTGACGTCCTGCAGGACGTCAGACTCACAGAAGCAGAAGCCTGCGCGGCCCATTGGTGATCTGCAAGGGCCGACTTCTACATGGAATGTTGCTAGTGGGACTCTGGTCAAGTCACTTAACCCTCCGTTGCCCCATGTAAGCCGCATTGAGCCTGCCATGAGTGGGAAAGCGCGGGGTACAAATGTAACAAAAAAAAAAATCATGCTATATAAAATCCAGGGGCATGCGGATATATTCAGATATTTTTTGATCACCACAGTCAGTGTTGAAAAGAATGCTGACTGTGGCAGATAGATTAAGGAACCACATTGATAAATAGAGCAATGAACATCAATCAAATATTAAGCTAGTTCAGCTAAATCATTTATCAGAGTTAGTGAGGCAAATGCTATGCTAAAAGCTAGCGCCTACAACATTTCCAAAAAGTCATATTAACCCTTTTGTAGATCAGGCATGGAATTCCATACACAATGCCTGAAAATTCAACAGCCTAGGAACCTCCCAGGACAAGGTTGGGAAGCACTGCTCCGGGGGAGAGGCTTATCAACGTTTCTGCTATTGAGACAGACATGGGGTAGCAACTGTTTGCCCTGGGATTGGTAGCATGGAATGTTGCCACGATTTGGCTGTCTGCCAGGTACCCATGACCTGGCTTGGCCACTGTTGGGAAATGGGATACTGGCTAGATGGACTGATTCAGATTATTTGTGAGAATTTCCCCAGCATTGCACCAGTGAAAAACTAGGATACATTTCTGCTGATTTTTATTGCGAGCTAAAACCGCTAATGTGGCTTTTTAAAAGTTCCCATGAGTGATTTGCATGCCTACTCTCTCCATTGAATGCAAATCTCTTTCATGCATATTCAGGTGCAGATATCCTGAAAACCTAACCCATTGCAGACCCTCAAGGACTGGAAGAGAATACCAAGGCAATAGGTAAAATCAGGAGCAATACATAACATGCTGTAAAATAGGGCAGCAGAATAGGGTGGGTCGTAGGGGCCGTGACCCCTCCACTATTTTGCCCATCACAGCATCAGTAATTAGGAAGCTTGGAGGTGCGACTGGAGATTGGTTTTTTTGGTCCCTCCAACAAGATGATGTTCTGCCACCACCACTACACTGGGATGGAAGTTTAAGACCAAGATTGGTCAAAAGGTCTCTCTCCTAATATGGAGGCAAATACATTAAGGGGTATAGTTATTAACTGTTAAGATGTAGTATTTGACTACTATCTCATGGTATTTTAGTACAGTCCCGTTTTATGCAATGAGACCTAGTTACTAAAAACTGGAGCTAACAGTAAAATAACATGTCTTAATGGAAGCCCACATTGATAACTCACGTCCCTTAATTAAAGGAAAAAAATGTCTCTGGAAATCAAAAGTAAACGACTGCTTCTTGGAACAACTGGTCCAGGAACCGACGAGAGGGGGAACCATTTTGGATCTGGTCCTTGGTGGTGTGCAGGGCATAGTGCGAGAGGTTGCGGTGTTGGGTCCCCCAGGAAAGAGTATCATAACATGATCAAGTTTGAGCTACTATATGGGATGAACCCGCAAAGGAAATCTACTGGTAGCTGCATTTAATTTTCAAAAGGGCGACTATAATAAAATGAGGAAAATGGTTAAAAAGAAGCTAAAAGGATCAGCTGCTAAGGTTAGGACACTCACATCAGGTATGGGCGTTATTCAAAAATACCATCTTGGAAGCCCAGACCAGATGATTCCACGTATTTGTATAGGTGGAAAGAAGAGAAAACGACAGCCAGCGTGATAAAAGGTAAAGTAGTAGAGTATTACAGCCAAAAGATTGCCCCTCAAAGAATGGAAAAAAGACCCAAATGATGAAAATAAGAAGCAACATAAGCACTGGCAAGTCAGATGCAAAGCATTAATAAAGAAGGCTAAAAGAGAATATAAAGAGAAACTTGCCACAGAGGCTAAAACTCAGAGTAACAACTTTTTCAGGTACATCGGAAACAGAAAGCCTGCAAGGGAATCTGTGGGACCGTTAGATCACGAAGAAGCAAAAGGGGCACTCAGGGATGACAAGGCCATAGCGGAGAAACTGAATGAATTCTTTGCTTCGGTCTTTATGGAAGAAGATGTAAGAGATCTGCCTGCATCGGAAATGGTTTTTAAGGGTGATGGCGCAGTGGAACTGAAAGAAATCTCAGTAAACCTGGAAGATGTACTAAGCCAAATTGACAAATTAAAGAGTAGTAAATCACCTGGACGGGATGACATACATCCAAGGGTACTCAAAGAGCTAAAATTGCTGATCTGCTGTTAATAATACGTAACCTGTCTTTAAAATCATCCATAGTACCTGAAGATTGGAGGGTGGTCAATGTGACGTCAATTTTTAAAAAGGGTTCCAGGGGTGATCCGGGAAATTACAGACCGGTAAGCCTGACGTCAGTGCCGGGCAAAATAGTGGAAATTATTATAAACAATAAAATTAGGGAACACACAGACAAACATGGTTTAATGGGACAGAGTCAGCATGGGTTCAGCCAAGGGAAGTCTTGCCTCACCAATTTGCTTCATTTCTTTGAAGGCATGAATAAACTTGCAGGTAAAGGTGAGCCTGTTGATGTAGTGTATTTAGATTTTCGAAAAGCTTTTGATAAAGTTCCTCATAAGAGACTCCTGAGAAAATTAAAAAGTCATGGGATAGGAGGCAAGGTTCTGGTCACGAGGAATTGGCTATTGGACAGAAAACAGAGGGTAGGGTTAAATGGTCATTTCTCTCAATGCAGGAGGGTGAGCAGTGGAGTGCCGCAGGGATCAGTACTGGGACCGGTGCTATTTAGCATATTTATAAATTATATGGAAACCGGAACGACGAGTGAGGTGATTAAATTTGCAGATAGCACAAACGTGTGGACTGTGAAATATTGCAGGAAGACCTTAGGAAACTGGAAGACTGGGTATCCAAATGGCAGATGAAATTTAATGTGGACAAATGCAAGGTGATGCACATTGGAAAGAATAATCCAAATCATAGTTACCTGATGCTAGGGTTCACCTTGGGGCTCAGCATTCAAGAAAAGATCTAGGTGTCTTTGTAGATAAAATGCTGAAATCTTCTGCCCAGTGTGTGGCGGTGGCCAAAAAAGCAAACAGGATACTAGGGATTATTAGGAAAGGGATGGTGAATAAGACTGAAAATACTTTAATGCCTCTGTATCACTACATGGTGCGACCTCACCTTTATTGTGTTCATTTTTGGTTGTTGTATTTCAAAAAAGATATAGTGGAATTAGAAAAGGTTCAAAGAAGAGCGACCAAAATGATAAAGGGGATGGAACTCCTCTCGTATGAGGAAAGGCTAAAGAGGTTAGGGCTCTTCATCTTGGAAAAGAGACGGCTGAGGGGAGATATGACTGAGGTCTACAAAATCCTGAGTGGTGTAGAAGTGATTCAAATTTTTACTCGTTCCAAAAGTACAGTCTAGGGGCCACTCAAAGAAGTTACATGGAAATCCTTTTAAAAACAAATAGGAGGAAATATTTTTTCACTCAACGAATAGTTAAGCTCTGGAACTGTTTGCCGGTGGATGTGGTAACAGCAGTTAGTGTATCTGGGTTTTAAAAAAGGTCTGGCCAAGTTACTGGAGGTTGGTTCTGTTGTTCCCACTCTGTTCTAGGAATATTCAGATGAGCCCTGGAAAAAGACTTCCAAATTGCTGAATTTTAATTGGAAATCAAGACAGTCTGCAGTGAGTTATCAGTCCTGGTGGAGGGAGACAGCCACAGAATGAGCGTGCCTGGCATCTTTACCCCTGTGTGCCCTGGCAGTGATTCAAGAGGAAGGCAAGCACCAAATCTTCGTTAATAGGATTATGACTTAGGTAAGGGTTTGCCACACATGTCAAAAAAGCTACTTCTGCTTTAGGGCTTGGTAGCTGAGCTTTGGAATGGAATTGCGAAAATGAAGGTAGCATGAAGCAATTTAAAACATTGCTGTCATTTGTTTACTGTAAAGAAACAATATAATCTTCCCTGTCTCTCTGCATCTCATTATTATCATGTCTGATATATTTTTCCGGGCTGTTTTTTCTCTTCTCGCTTTCATTTGCCTCATTGTATTTTTTAAACTTTTAGAGCTAAACATTCAAACTCCTTTGAATGATTAGCGTGTGTTAAATTCAGTGTGTTTTTTCTAGCGAAAAAAGGTGCTGGTACTCAAATGCCAGGCCACCCTTCAGGAATGGGGTGATCACTGAGAGACCCACCCCACAATAGCCAGGCCCACTGCAACCAGTCACATAATCTATGACAAGGCAGAATTGGTATGTAGAGCCTGAGATCTTTCATTAAAATTTGGGGCAATAGGTCAGTTTTAGCAGACAATGGAAAAGGTGCCGGTACTCAGTATCCCCAAATACCCCCTCAAAAAAAAAAAAAGCACTGGCTAAATGATTCCTATGGGCATCTTATCATTTAGTGCACACTAATCGTTAGCACTCACTAAATCTGTTACCACACCTTAGTAAAAGGACCCCAAAATATTTTATTCAAATTCAATTCAAATCAATTGCTGTATATCACTAATATCCCCTTTCCAGAGTTCAGTGCAGTTTACATTCTAGGTGAGACAAAAGCAGATAGTGTTAGTGTGAGATACGAGCAGGGCTTTTTTGGGGGGTACTGAGTACCGTCTCTCAGTGATCACCTCATCCCTGAAGGGTGGCCTGGCATTTGAGTACTGGCACCTTTTTTGCTAGAAAAAAACGCACTGGGTACGAGAAACATTAGAGACCACTGGATTACTGCATGAGACTAAAAACATTAAGGAAAGGAGGAGGTAGGGGCCAAGATGGATTGTTATGAAGCAGTCTTTGGGAAGAGAAAGGGTTTTGGCTTCTTCCTGAAATTGAGGTACCTGTTTTCTGTTCTGTTGGGAATAGGTAGAGAGTTCCATATTTTGACTCCAAGTATGGGGAATAGAGAGTTGAAAATCTTCTGATTTCTAATTGTCTTTTGTAGAGATGATGCTAGCATCAGTTGTTGTTTCAGTCTGTTAGACTGGACCAGACATAGTGAGGCGGTCTTAGTCAACAGTTCAAAGGTGAAACTCTGTAGGATTTGAAAAACTAAACAAGCAGCTTTGAACCTGAGTCTTTAGTGCAGTTTGTTTAGATGAGTTGAAACACTAGTATATGCATTCCAGTGGCGTAGCCACAGGTGGGCCAGGGCCCACCCACTTAGGGCTCAGGCCCACCCAACAGTAGCACACGTTTAGCGGTAGCTGGTGGGGATCCCAAGCTCCGCCAGCTGAAGACATCCCCCTGATAGTAATTAAAACGCTGCTCTCCACGACACTGGCACCTGTGCATGCTCAGTTTTCAGCGCATGCCTACTGCAGACTGCCAAGGTGGAAAGAAGCGTTTTCCCACCAGCTCAGATATTTTTATGGTGGGGATTGGGAAGAACACTTGGTGCCCACCCATTGCTTGCCTAGGCCCACCCAAAATCTGTTGTCTGGCTACACCCCTGATGCATTCAATCTGTATATTAGTCTAGCAGCTGTGTTCTGTATAATTTGCAGTTGTTTCTGATATTTGACACTTATTACCAAGAAATAGAACGTTACAGTAATCCAAGTGAGGTAGGACTAAATATTTGAAATAATAGTGCGAAGGCTTTTTGGTCAAAGAATGATCTGACGAGTTGTAGCTGTCTCATCTTGAATAGTATTTTCTTCCATAGCTGGTTAATATGGGAAGCGAAGGTGAGTGAAGAATCAAGCAAGACCCTAGTACTCTGGTTTCAGACTCGACTTTCAAGATTTGACCATTGGTCAAAGATATTGATGATGGGACCTCAACTCCCTGATTTCGGAACCACAGGACCTTGTTTTTTTTGCGCATTCAATTTCAGTTTATTGGTCAGGGCCCAGGTGCTGACAGCAGTCATACCATTCGCTTCAGACTGAGTTGGATCTTTGATGCCGTTACTGGTAAGAGAAGCAGGATGTCATCCGTGTAAGATAATAGTAATTCATTTAGTCCCAGGTGTGTTGAGGCAAGGAATGACATAAAGAGATCGAACAGGATCGGTGAGAGGGGACATCCCCGCAGTTAGTAGACCAGTAGTTGGAAAGTCGGTTGTTTTGCTTGACAGAATAGCTTCGATTTGAAAGGAATTCACTGAACCATTTGAGTACAGTTCCTGTTATTCCTATCTGATCCAGGCGTTCGAGTAGCAATGTGTGGTCAACCGCATCGAACACTGCTGATACATCGAATTGGAGAAGAATTAGTTGGTCGCCGTTGCATAGGTGTTGTTTGACATATGTAGTTAGAACTAGTAGCAATGTTTCCGTACTATGTGACGATCTGAAGCCAAATTGTGACCCGTATAAAATAGAAAGTACAAACAAGGCTGGCCTCTATCACTAGGTGGTCCTATAATGCAGTAGCATTTTCGGGGGTAGCCCAATCACTTCAGCTGACTTCACCTGTCTTCCCATTCCTTATACCTCACCTCCACATTGCCGTGCTTTCTTGCCAGAAGAGCAACTAGAGTCAGCTCATCTGCTCCACCATCTGCCAAACCTGCAACTTGCAGGCATGGCAAGCACTTTCAGTATCCATGGGTGGGACTTCCTGTTGCAGATATTGTGAGGGCCAAAGTTTAAGAAATAGCAGAACGGTATGAAGTGGAGGGACTGACGAGTACTTTTCTCCTTCTACTGCTCAGTCTGAAGGAATATGAGGGGAGGGGACAGATTAGTGCAGGCAAACTAAGGCGTACAAGTTAATGGCCCAATACTGAAAAGCTCTTATCTGGGTAACAGCATCTGCTACTCACATAACTACTGCTGAGCAAGGCCAACCTCTGATTTTCAGCAATATTATCTGGATAAGGCCATTGAAAATCATTACAGAACACCAAGTGCTATCCAGATACTGCTGGGGAGATCTGGGATAGCCTGGTGGAGCAGAAAAATATCCAGATAGGGACAATATTCAGCTCTGGTATCTGGATAACTGTCTAGATAATTATTCTGATACTGGCGCTGTCTGTCAAATTAAAAAAAAATGATGTGCTTAGTACTCACTGCTGTCTTCAGAAGTGGTTGGTGAGTAAAGTATCAGTGAAGCAATCTTTCTTCACCACTTTTGGCTCCCAGTTTTAAACAGAAACACTTGAGATGTCCATGTTTTCCTGGTATGGGCTGCCTCAGGGGTGGTATAAAAGTCCAAGCTTCACCAAGGACCCCTTTTACCAAGCTGTGGCAAAAGAGGGCCTGCGCTGGCTTCGGCCCCTGTTTTTCAGACGCGCCGAAGCCCCCTTTTACCGCAGCTGGTAAAAGGGAAGTCTCGCTTTCCTACAGGAAATGGCCATGCGGCAAGTAAAGCACTTGCCATGCGGCCATTTCAGGGGAGAGCCCTTCCCACCACCCATTGAAGTGGCGGTAAGGGCTCCTCCGCTAACCCAGCAGTAACCAGGCAGTGTGCGGCACTGCCCGATTACCGCCGAGAACACTCCAGCGCTACAAAAAAAATACATTTTTGTAGTGCCGGAAATGACATCACGCTAGGGGTGGGAATTACCACTGGGCTGCTGCGGTAGCCTGGTGGTATTTCCTGTATAGCAAGCGGTAAGCCCACGTTGGGCTTGCCATCACTTTGTAAAAGGAGCCCCAAACGGGTAAAAACTGTGCTCTAACCTGCAAAACATGGCCATGTCAGGTACATCTGTTTAAACCTGGGAGCCAAAGGGGGTAAATTAAGATTGCTTCTTTCATACCGTCTGCTCTTCTTTTGTTTTCCATATTAGATCTTGTGGCGCATTTGCCTTGTTGCTTCCTTGGTGAGTATCAGTGTCATTATCTGTAACTTTATAGTACTCATAGTGTTGCCATTCACAGGGCCGCTAAGAGGTGGGGGGGGGGGGGCAGGGGGGACAAAATTCCCCAGGCCCGGGCCTCCAAGGGGGGCCCAGCGCTGCAGTCCCTTCCACCTGCCCCCCTCCATCCACCACCGGGCCGGGCCCCCCTGAATTCAAATCATAGCGCCTCACCTCAACCTCGCTCCGTGTGAAAGAAGCACAGCAGCAGCAGTCTCCAGATCGCCTCCCTTCGGGCCTTTCCTTACTGTGTCCCGCCCTCACGCAAGTAACATCAGATGACAACGTGCTCGGGGGTGGGGGGGGCCCAGGGGCGGCCTTGCCCAGGACCCGGCCCAGTCTCTCAGCGGCCCTGACCATTCATATAGTGTTGTATTCAGAGTTGCAGTCCTGAGCTATTTTGTTTTCTCATGCTTGCCAGTGGCTTCTCCAAAAGGAAAGAGTTTGGGCTGCTCCAAATTGGCGGATAAATATTGTAGTTGTGTTTTCCTAATCACAGATTTCATTGCTGAAATTTTTCTTAAAGGGTTTTCCTAAGACCCAGTAGCTCCTCCCCCTTTTTCTTACCCAAGTCACATCTGGGAGGCCATCCAAATGAAGCTGTCAGCGCACCATTAACTCAGTCTGCAGGTGCCAGGCTACTGTACTTTGGTGTCACAACCCTGAACAACCCCGAATTTTGTCAGTAACAACAGGACTCTTTCTGATTCACCTTAGGAAATCTAAATAATGTAAGCAGGCAAGAAGCCCTTCCGTTTCTCCCTAAAAGACATTATACAATGTGATACCCACAAGCGAGCTTTCTCCGGAGTAGCCCCCACGCTCTGGAATGCACTGCCTGAAAGGCTCCGCTTAACACAAGACTACCTCTACTTCAGGAAGCAGGTGAAAGCTTGGCTCTTCAACCAAGCCTTTAACGGAAGAAGTAACTAACTTGTTAGTCTCACTCACGCACACAAGGATTGACTGGGGCTGCATATACTGCAGCAGGACATGTTTATCCACTCCTACCCTAGTTGAGATAATATTTAACCATCTCTCTGAACTCATGTGTAACTTTCTTTAAATCAGTCACCTTACTTTCTAACTCTTCCTACTTTCTTACCTATCTATATGTTCCATCTTTGCTTATACCCTACACTGTCAATTAAAATGTTCTATTACGTATTGTGTTGACATTGTAAGTAGTATACTATCCAGCTTATAATTGAAAAAGAAAAACGCCTATATTGCGACCCAAATCGGGAGATAGACGTTTATCTCACAAAAACGAATAAAGCGGTATAATCGAAAGCTGAATTTGGACGTTTTCAACTGCACTCCGTCGCGGATGCGGACAAAGTTGATGGGGGCGTGTCGAAGGCGTGGTGAAGGCGGAACTGGGGCGTGGTTATCGAGCGATCAGAGATGGGCGCCTTTCGCCAATAATGGAAGAAAAATATGCGTTTTTAGCAAGAATTTAGGGCTCTTTTCCTGGACCCTGTTTTTCCATGAATAAGGCCCCAAAAAGTGCCCTAAATGACCAGATAACCACTGGAGGGAATCGGGGATGACCTCCCCTGACTCCCCCAGTGGTCACAAACCCCCTCCCACCACAAAATATGCCGTTTCACAACTGTTTATTTTCACCGTCAGATGTCATACCCACCTCCCTGGCAGCAGTATGCAGGTCACTGGAGCAGTTATTAGGGGGTGCAGTGGACTTCAGGCAGGTGGACCCAGGCCCATCCCTCCCCTACCTGTTACAATTGTGCTGCTTAATGCTTATTAGTCGTCCAACCCCCCAAACCCACTGTACCCACATGTAGGTGCCCCCCTTCACCCCTTAGGGCTATAGTAATGTTGTAGACTTGTGGGCAGTGGGTTTTGAGGGGGATTTGGGGGGCTCAACACACAAGGGAAGGGTGCTATGCACCTGGGAGCTCTTTTACCTTTTTTTTTTTTTTTGTAAAAGTGCCCCCTAGGGTGCCCGGTTGATGTCCTGGCATGTGAGGGGGGACAGTGCACTACGAATCCTGGCCCCTCCCACGAACAAATGCCTTGGATTTATTCGTTTTTGAGCTGGGCGCTTTCATTTTCCATTATCACTGAAAAACAAAAACGCCCAGCTCACAAATTGTCGAATAAAACATGGACGTCTATTTTTTTCGAAAATACGGTTCGGTCCGCCCCTTCACGGACCCGTTCTCGGAGATAAACGCCCATGGAGATAGACATTTTCGTTCGATTATGCCCCTCCACGCCATACTTTGTATTGCTATTTGAATATTTTTACTGCTGTAATTGTCTGTTGCTCATGTTTGATTTATTCTTACTGTACACCGCCTTGAGTGAATTCCTTCAAAAAGGCGGTAAATAAATCCTAATAAATAAATAGATACATTTCTTCTCCCCCCGCTATACTTCATCAGATTTCAGCTTTATTTAATATACCATCCATCAAATAGCAATTATGCAGTTTCCAATTTCATTGAAAATAAGTTAAAGGAATCCATGAGCATATGAAGTCATGGTGAAAAAAATGTACATGAAATGCAATATACCCAATTAATGGCAAAAAAACTGAGGTACTGTCAATCTTAAACGTGCAAAACTAGATTGTGCAAAAAGCCTCGCAGATCCATCCTATAACTCTATAAACAGGGGGAAAAAAGAATCTCAAACATCGCTAAATGTTGCAGCTGCCACCTGGTTTGTGGCTCTTCAGCACATCCAAAGTACAAACTCAATCACTGGACCAAAAAAACCCCCAGTATAAATCTTTATTGAAAACTTTGAACTGTAGTGTCCATTCGGGTGTTATTTTTTATCGATTACTTTCACTGACTTAAAAGCTACTTGAAGAAGAAAACACGGCACTTATCTGGAACAGAAGATCCTTCTCGGCACCTGTTTTGCCAAAATCGTTTCCTCAGAGGATTTTCAGTCGCACTCATCTAAAAATAAAAAATAACGTGTCACCTAAATTTATACTCAAGGGGCCCGATATTGAAAGGATTTGTGCTCCTAACTTCAGCGTACTTCTACTAAACCATGCGTTTACTGCAAAAATGAATAGGGGGTCTTTTAGAAAGAGTCGGTAAGCCCAACGTGGGCTTACCGAACGCTACATCGGGACCACCGCTGGCCCAACGCGGCCGTCGGCGGTAGCTCCTCCCTGAGCATGTGCCATTTCCGGGGGGAAAAAGAAAATCCCCAGAAATGGCTTTCACGGGGGTACCTGGCAGTCATCGGGCATCACTGAACACTGCTTGGTTATTTATTTATTTATTTGTTGCATCCCCCATTTCCCCACCTCTTTGCAGGCTCAATGTGGCTTACAATACATCATGAATAGTGAGAATGCCTGAGAAAGTATACATTTAGTAATAACAGAAAGATTTTGGGTAACATGATAATGATAAAACATGGTAGTGTTTTAGCAAGCAATCATAGTCAGAAATATTTAAGAAATATATAAGAATTATATAGAAAATGTACATTTAGTAATAGCGAGAGAAAGAAAAAAAACCTGATAGTGGTTTGGCAAGCAAATATTGTAGGGGCAGTTCTGGATCCGTGTGCAGGAGTTCATATTTATTGATCTTTGTTGTATGCCTTGTTGAAGAGATGGGTCTTCAGTAGACTTCGGAAGTTGGCTTCTTCATAGGTCGTTTTTAGGTTACGCGGCAGCGCATTCCAGAATCATGTGCTCAGGTAGGAAAAGGTTGATGCATGCGTTACTTTGTATTTAAGGCCTTTACAATTTGGGAAGTGAAGATTAAGGAATGTACGGGATGATTTTTTTAGCATTCCTGGGTGGTAAGTCTATCAGATCTGACATGTAGGCTGGTGCGTCTCCGTGAATGTTTTTCTGAACTAGGGTGCATATTTTGAACGTGATTCGTTCTTTGAGTGGGAGCCAATGCAGTTTTTCTCGTGGGGGTTTAGCGCTTTCGTAGTTTGTTTTACCGAATATGAGTCTAGCTGCAGTATTCTGAGCTGTCTGGAGTTTCTTGATTATTTGCTCTTTACTGCCGGGTTACTGTGGAAGCCCTTATCGCCACCTCAATGGATGGCGGTAAGGGTTCCCCGCCACATGGCCATGCGGTAAGAGTTCTCTTACCGCATGGTCATGTTTGCCTGGGGGCTCTTTACCCGCTGTGGTAAAAAGGGCCCTGCCACTAGTGCAGGGCCCTTTTTCCCACTGCTTGGTAAATGGACCCCAATGTGCGGTAAATGCACAACCTGTATAGTAAACGCAGAGGGAGTAGCCTGCCTCTGCACAAGGCAGACAGCACAAGGGCACTGCGTTTCATGGCAGTGTCGATACTATGGGGCCTCTGCGCTATTGACCGAGCCTTGTAATGCGGTGCTTGCTTCACCCAGACTCTGCCTCAGAGTATATTTACATGCTGGTTGTTCAAAAATATGGATCTTCTTCTCACCCATGTACGTTCATACATGTAACCCCTGAAGTAATTTTATAAAATCTCTTACCAGTGTTAAAAGGTCTTTATGTGCAAAAAATGATTTACAAACAAAAAAAGTAAAACTGGGCCTTCAAGACTGAGACAACAGTGATTCTTTATTGACAGGTGACCCGACACGGGCCGTGTTTCGGCGCAAGAAGTGCCTGCCTCAGGGGTCTAACAACAAAGCATATGGAAGTAAACATTAAAATAAACATAAAAAAAAAATAAAAAAATAAAAATCATTAATTTAAACATTTAAATGATCAACATTGATTTTGGTTTAAAAATATAGAGACGTGATAGTAATAATAAATGTTTAAACTATTGATGATTTTATTATTATTTTTATTTTAATGTTTATTTTAATGTTTACTTCCATATGCTTTGTTGTTGGACCCCTGAGGTAGGCGCTTCTTGCGCCGAAACACGGCCCTTGTCGGGTCACCTGTCAATAAAGAATCATTGTTGTCTCAGTCTTGAAGGCCCAGTTTTACTTTTTTTGTTTGTAAATCATTGTTTGTATACTCTATATGTATGCTGTACTACCCTCTCTATCTGTTTTGTTCAAAAAATGATTTATACAGGGGCCTTTTTACAAAGCGGTGGTAAGCCCAACGTGGGCTTACCGCTCGCTAAAAGGGAAATACCGCCGGGCTACTGCAACAGGCCGGCGGTAGTTCTCACAGCCCAGTGCATGCCATTTCCGGCGGTAATTGGGCAGTGCCGCACGCTGCCCAGTTACTGCTGGGGTAGCATGGGAGCCCTTATTGCCACTTCAATGGGTGGCGTTAGGTGCTCCCACCAGAAATGGGCATGTGGCAAGAGCTTCGGTTGCCACAGGGCTTTTTCTTTTTCTTTTTTTTTTTAAAACCCTGCCTTTTACCTGCTGCAGTAAAAGGGGGCCTTGACGCGCGTGAAAAACATGCGCTGACACCAGCTCAGGCCCCCTTTTGCCTCAGCTTCGTAAAACGACCCCACAATTACTCTTTGAAGGATCCCATACTATTCCTTCATGACCACAATCCTATATAATAAAATGCACCTCCAACATTCTGAAGCTGACTGCATGGCTGAGGCATTCCTGCTCTCTGTATCCATCTCCTGAATTGACATCACGTACTTCCGGGTTCGTCACAAGCAGAAGTGACCAACCACACAAGGTTTCTCGGCTTCAGAATGTTGGAGGTGCATTCTATTAAATAGGATTGGTCAGTTCTTTGAAGCACAGCCAGAGCTCAGCATCCTGCACAGTAACGCTCAGACACCAGAGAGAGAGGGGGGGGGGGGGGGCTGACACAAGAGAGAGGGATGGAGGGGGGGGGGCTGACACCAGAGAGGGGGGGTATCTCTATCACACACACACTCTCTCTCTAACACACACTCTATCTCTCTCTCACAGTCAATGTCTTTCTCACTCTCACACACTGTCTCACACTGTATCACATTCACTCTCTGTGTGTCACACAGTCACTCACACACTCTCTTGGTCTCATACACTCAGTCACACAGAGAGTCTGTGTTTCACACACACTCTCTCTCTCGTACACACTGTATCTGTGTGAAACACACTCTCTCTCTCTCTCACTGTGTCTCACATACGCACTTGCACACACTCTCATTCTCACACACACACTCTCTCTCTCACAGACACACTCACACCCAGACTCACTCTCTCTCACACACACACACACACTCACACATTCACTCTCTCTCTCACACACAGTCACTCTGACATACACTCTCTCAAACATACATACTCCGAGGAAAACCTTGCTAGCGCCCGTTTCATTTGTGTCAGAAACGGGCCTTTTTTTTACTAGTTCAATAATAATTCGAAGATATCTCCTACTAGAAATGTGTTGAAACATCTTTACAAAAATGCCTTGTCTTTTGCAGATTACTTTTTAGCTACTTGAGCAGGAGCTTCACGGAGCAGCTGGTCCAGGAACTGTCAAGAGGGGGAGCAATATTAGATCTAGTCCTTTTTCAAAGCCGCAGTAAAAAGTGGCCCGCGGCGGTGGGGGTGCATCTTTTAGGCGTGCGTTGGACCATTTTTCTGAGGCTGGGAAAAAGACTATTTTTTTAGTAGGCCGGGAAATGGGCCTGCGCTAATATTGAAACTAACGCGTGCCTATTTATGGCCTGAGCCATTACCACAACCCATTGACCTAGCAGTAGAGGCTCATGTGCTACCCACACGGTAATCATGCAGCGTGCGCCAATGTGGGTTCACTGCCATTTACCACCAGGAACACCCCTTGCAGTAGAAAATAGAAAATTATTTTCTACTGCGAGATTTGGTGTGCGATAAACTCGGAATTGCCACCAGGCGTACACGCTACCCCGGCGGTATTGCCAATTGAGCACACGTTACCCATGTGTTTTATTTATTTATTTGTTACATTTGTATCCCACATTTCCCCACCTATTTGCAGGCTTAATGTGGCTTACATAGTACCGTAGGCAATTGCCAAGACCGGCAGAGAAACAAATACAAGAAGATATTGTGGTCGAATAAGGGTCCATTTCTATCAGGCACGAAGAGGGAAGGTTAGATAGTGTCCAATACGATCATGGGTTTGCTGTGTTGCAGGATGTTGGCATCTGTGTTGGGTCAATAGTGTATGCCCTTTTGAACAGGTAGGTTTTTAGTGATTTCCTGAAGTTTAGATGGTCGTATATTATTGTCACTCCTTCCACTGCCAAAAGGAGTGAAAATAATCTACGACCACCTAAACTTCATAGCTTTGTAAAAGGGCACCTTGGTGTGTTGGGTCCACTTGTCATAACATGATCAAATTTGAGTTAGTAAATGGAGTGAAGACATTAAGGAAATCTACTGAGGTGGCATTTAACTTTCAAGAAGGCAACTACAATAAAATTAGGAATATGGATTTTAAAAAAAAGCTAAAAGGAGTCACCAGAACTGCAAGACTACCACTAGGGGTCATCGATGCCATTCATTGCATCGCATCTTCCAAAGCAGGAACAGATCTATTATTACTATTAGTACGATTATTTAATTCATTCAAAGTGATTATGATAGGGTGAATCACATACTCCAGTTGATTGTTCTAGCTTAGGGCTGACACTTCCGTACAACCCCCGTTGAACCTGAATAGATTAATTCAGTCCTGGTTTCGCTTTGTTGTGTGCATGAAAGGGAAATCAGAACTACAACTCCATTCATGCAATGGGACAGACAGGGCGATCTGGGTGATGTCATGTTTTGTCCAACTTTGTAGGTCAGAATCTGTTTCTCACTGTGTCAAGGTAACTCAAGAAAAGATCCCTGACATGCAACATTTTTTTTTTTAATCAAGGAGCTCATGCTAGCTATCCCTCCACTCATGACACTTTTTTGTTTTCATAAAGTAATTTAACAAGGTGCTCCAGGGAGTTTCTTCCAGCACATCGTTGGAAAGGATCCAATGTAAACTTAGCTTTTGTAGCAAACATACCATGGTTCTGTAGGCTTCATAGGCCTGACAATGCAGTCAGTATCAACCATACATAAACATATTAATTGGTCATGCAATGCTCTCAAGTACTATCACTAACCACATCCTCTCCAAAAGACATTACACAATGTGATACCCGCAAGCGAGCCTCCTCCGGAGTAGCCCCCACACTCTGGAATGCACTGCCTGAAAGGCTCCGCTTAACCCAAGACTATCTCTACTTCAGGAAGCAGGTGAAAGCTTGGCTCTTCAACCAAGCCTTTAATGGAAGAAGTAATCTAACTCACACATATACAAGGAGTGACTCGGGCTGAACATACTGCAGCAGGACATGTTTATCCACTCCTACCATAACTGAGATAATATTTAACCATCTCTCTGACCTCATGTGCACCTTTCTTTAAATTAGTCACCTTATTTTCGAACTCATCTTACTCTCTTCGCCATCTATATGTTCCATCTTTGCATATACCCTACACTGTCAGTTAAAATGTTCTATTACGTATTGTGTTGACATTGTAAGTAGTATACTATGCCATACTTTGTATTGCTATTTGAATATTTTTACTGCTGTAATTGCCCGTTGCTCATGTTTGATGTATTTTTACTGTACACCGTCTTGAGTGAATTCCTTCAAAAAGGCGGTAAATAAATCCTAATAAATAAATACATAAAAGCTGAAAGAGGGACCAGCCTGCTGGTTCACTATCACTGCAAACTGGGTTTGATTTCGAGGCACTCTGTTCTCTAGGCTGTTCGGGGATGGCTTTGATGCATAGGCAGCATTCACAGTCGCGGAGAGTAGAGAGGTGGGGTGGGATTAAAGGGAGTCCCGGTCACCAAAGAAGAGTGACACAAGAAGGGCAATTCTATAATTGGGCCACTTGGGTTCATAAATGTACAGCATACTGGCACTTTCAAGTTAGTGGCAGCAAAGCGAATAAATGCTCTTCTGTAAGGGGACTTGCAAGTGGCATGGTGCCAAAACCCAAGGGGGTGGTCACATGGGTGGAGCGTGGAAGAGGTATGGGCAGTGCTGCCAGTTATGCATACAGCTGACAGAACACTGTGAATGTCATGTGCCTTTGCTGCATTGAGGTGCCTCCAGTTACGCCATGTCTATGGCTGGTATAACTGTGAGCATGTAAATGTTTGACATGCTGATATTGGGTTATGTTAGTATTCTATGACGGAATCTGGATGCTCAGATGTCGTCACAGAATAGGCAGTATCAGGGCACTTAAAAGGAGGCAGCCACTTATAGAACTGCCTCCCTTAGAGGCCAGACTTAGAATGCATACGTAACAGGTTCTGCAAAGTGTCGTCTGTGACCTCTAGCCAAGGACCTGTCATTGCAAAGGCTGGACGAGGTGAAATGAGTGTCTACAAAGGGGCAAAGCCCCAGACAGTTGCAATGAAGGTTCATATAGTGCTGTAGCTCATTAGAGGACAGTTCTTATTCTGCTGGAAACATGTGAAGGACAAGTCTATAAAGTGGCGCCTCAGTCAACGCATCTCGATACTGTGGGCTTAACGCCAATTCTATAAAAGCATTGAGGTGCCAAGATTCCATTACAGCATGCTAGTATGAGGTTGGCATTGGTGTGCCCATGTGTAGGCATGCTGTCTTGCACTGTGTCAAAGGCAGGCACAAGTGATGGGTGTAGTTTGGGAGCCACAGCCTTGGCCCACCCCTGTTCCATCCACATGTATGCCCTCTTGCAGTTAAGTACTATGGCACCCAGGTGCCACTTATAGAATAGCACCTAGTTTACTGTCAATTTGATGGGACCTTTGATGCACGTAAATGGTTCCTACCTGTAGGCATCACCTTATACAATTGCCCCATAAGGAGCAGGAGGAAAACCTACTGAACCAAACACACAGAACAAAATAAGCTAACAAAAATAATACAGAAAAATCAATTACGGCCCCGTGAACCACTTATGGAGGTGAGATTCAAGCATGCTGCACCCAATGTCGTGCCCAAAGAGCTTCTCCGAGGTTTTGTGGCAAGCTGAGATTTGGCCAATGTCTGAGCAGTGCATCACTGTTTGTATTTGACTGAGCAAAGTAGTGAGCAGAAGCCACGTGAATTGTTATTCAGTACCCTAAGCCCGGCTAAAAGGATACAAATTTCCTGGTAGCTGTATACACTCCAAAGAGGCTTATCCCACTATTAGTCCTTGGCAGTATTGCAGATTTCATCAGCTGATGTACTTCAGCACTGATTCTTACAAAGAGACTAGATCCAGACAGGTTGTTTACTTATAATGTTCCGTATGACATTTGTCATGCCAAGTTATAATTAATTATAGAAATTTAATCTGTTTCAGAAAATGAGGGGAAGGAGGTTGTCATCCTTTGGGGAAGTTACAGGAAGAGTCAACAAATCATGTTGAATTGAAAACCTTGACCAACTTCAGCCGTGCTAAAAGTTCCTATGAAAACTGGCAAAATAACGCGTCTGTTTGCTCTGGATCATCTCAGCAAATTGACTGACCCATTTTATAATTTATGTTATTTACGGTAAAACCTGTATGAGTAATGATGCAATGTTTTTACCGTTTCATTTAATTAACTTTCACTCCTTATGTGTACATTTCATTTCCTTACCTGCCTCAATTGCGTAGGCACATTCTTCGCTTTTTGGGCATTTTTTCACTAAATTCCGCAGCTGTGTCTAACGTGGAATGGATTATGTCCGATTTTGCATCATCGATATTTCTCTTTTTAAGGCAATTAAACAAACCACACCAAAAGCAAGAATCAGCCAACTTCCTGTTGCTACAGCTCTTGCATTAAGAAAGGTATTCCAGGTTGGACTATTTCACTACAGTGAATTCCTGGTGAAGCTATCGTTAAATATCCTCTGCTTTTTAACATATTTATAAATGATCGAGAGATGAATAATAAGGTGCCCTTTTACTAAGCCGCGGTAGGCTCTATGCGCATGCAGTGCGTGCCAAAATGAGACTACCGCCAGGCCAGCGTGTCCTCCTGACGGTAATTTCAGATTCGGCGCCCGCCCATAACGTGTGGATGAATTATTTATTTATTTCCTCCTACACGCACCAGTTCCAGCTTTAATTTGCACTTGGCGCATGTCAACCAGTCACCTCTCGTGTAGCATGTGAGCCCTTACCGCTAGATCAATGGGTGGCTTTAAGGGCTCAGGCTGGTTTTGGGCATGCGCTGATTTCATTTTTACCGCAAGCCCTTTCCCCGTCCCATTAAAAAAAAAAAAACAACATTTTTTGTCGATGTGGTAAAATCTGGCCTGGCGCACACCCAATACACGCGCCTACGTTACTGCAGGCCACTTTTTACTGCGGCTTAGTAAAAGGACCCCCTAGTGAGGTAATTGCATTTTCTGATGACACAAAGTTATTCACAGTTGTTAAATTGCAAGAGGGTTGTGAAAAATTGCAAGATGGCATGGTATTTTAGAGCCCCTGATGCAGCCCTTTTGTGGGCGAAACACAGTCTGTGTCGGGCGATTATTTTACAATAAAGCTTTCACTGTACTACTGATTGATCTGCTTTGATTGTCTCCATGTAAAAGGCAAAAGCCAGGACAGGCTGAACCTGTACCCCGCGATATGGAGCTACAGGGTCACCCTGCTTATGACCCTTACAATGCATGGGTCAGACTTGGATTATGATATTTAGGCAAGGATTTCAGCAAAAATTGTATTTTTAGCAGGTCCTGGCATTGCCCAGATGACTTGTTTGCACCGTATCTCCCTGCAAATTGGATTATTTCACCTCCCTTATGGTAAAACTCTGACCCATTGCCATGATGCAACGTATTTACTTTTACTATTTAATTAACTTGCTCCTAGTCAACATATTTACTTTGCAGAAGTCCTGACTCATTGTCAGCTGAGTATTGACTTTTGTGGATGCCAACCTTTGGTACATTTGCTTCTAAAATCCAGTAAATGTACAGAAAGGTAGGAGGTTTGGATGGTGTAAGAGAGTTATCATGGTGTTGTGGAGTGTTCGGCTGCTTGGCCATTAGTTCACATGCAGCTAAGGTTAGCTGAGCTCTTAGAAAGGTGATCTAGCCATGTCTGATACAGCGTGTAGTTGAATATTGAACTTACAGTGAAAGTCTGCAGAAGCAGAGGAACACTGGAATCCCACAATTTATTTATTTATTGCATTTGTATCCCACATTTTCCAACCTTTTTGAAGGTTCAGTGTGGCTTACAATATGATATAAACGATGGAAATACAATTTGTTACAACTTGGTTATGGATTACATTGTGTAGAGTTAAGCGAGACAGTCGAAGTAGCGTTAAGGAATAACAGACAGACAAAGACAGACAATAACAGACAGACAAAGAAGGACAGTGGGAATAGGCTGCTTCAGGAGTCTTGAAAATTGAGATTGTGGCAACAGCGAGCTATCTCTGCTTTCAGAAAAAAAAAAAAAGCAGAGGTAGCTTGCTGTTGCCACAATCTCGTTTTTCAAGACCAGATTTTTGCATCCACTATTATCAACCACCATTCTTCTGATTGGGTTTTACACATATTATTTTTTTCTTTCCCACTCATAGCAGGCTCAATGTGGCTTACATATTATATACAGGTACTTATTTGTACCTGGGGCAATGGAGGGTTAAGTGCCCAGAGTCACAGGGAGCTGCCTGTGCTTGCAGTGGGAATTGAACCCAGTTCCCCAGGACCAAAGTCCACCACACTAACCACTAGGCCACTAATCCACTCCATTTATATGAAGACTCCTGAAGCAGGCAAACCGCCGAAACACAGGTCTGTGTTGAGTCTTCACCAATAAATGTTTTATCATCATTAGAAGTATCCGCATTGTTCCTGGTCAGCTTGGTCTACGTCCCACTAGACTTCTTTGTCCGTTGGATATTGAACTACCAATAAAATGATTTTCCTTGTCTTACACATGAGATATGAGAATGGCCTATGGTCCAGGTGGGAGAAGTGTTTTGGAGTTGGCCTCCTGGGATTCTGTATAAGAAACCCCTCAAATTCCAGGGTATATTATGTATTGGGGGGGGGTGGGGTGGAATTAGATAGAGAATGAAAGTAGAAAAGTAAAACGTGGAAATTAATTTTGCATGGATATAGTACTGGTATGCAATGTTAACTAGTACTTTTGTTAAGTCTTACAATATGTGGAGATAATAATTGACCGGTCTGTCTGTATGATGGAAAATAAAGATGATTTTTAAAAAGTTGGCCTAGGTGAAAGGAGTTGCTGGCCTTAGCCCAGCTGCCAGTGGACAGGTTTCTAGATCACAAAAGTCAGTAGATCAATTTGTTATTCACTGTCATTCATTGGCAGTTTCAGCCTCTCATATTCCTAAGGGTGGTGCCCTTTGGGGCAGTGGTTCTTAGCCCAGCCCTCAAGACACACCCAGTCAATTGGGTTTCCAGGACATCCACAATGATTATGCATAAAGTAGACGTTCGTTATATCATCTATGTTCTATATATATTGCCAATTGTATCTGTACTCTGAAATGGCATAAGTCATGCCGGAAAATTGTAAGCCACATTGAGCCTGCAAATAGGTGAGAAAATGTGGGATACAAATGCAATAAATAAATAAATAAATAAAATAAGACTAGAGTTAATAAATAGAAAAAAAGAATGAGCCCTGAGTGTTATTTTATAGATGGGGAAGAAAGTTGGTCTTAGGTTGTATAAGGGATGTCCTATGTGTATCTACTTAAACTGGATGGAGAATCTACATACATTAGATGAGTTTCTACTGTCAAACTAGATAACTCCTTCTGCCTTTATCTGTTGTCATTTATTATATTATCGCAAGAGAAGAAAAATTCAGTTTTGACTGGGACTGATGACTAGGAGAACTTTGCGTTGCACGTTTTAAGGGTAAGAGAATCAATAGAAATAAAACAAAATAAAACATGGAAAAGAAAATAAGATGATACCTTTTTTATTGGACATAATACATTTTTTGATTTGCTTTCAAAGGTAGCTCCTCTTTGTCAGATCGGAAATAAGCAAATGTTGGTAGACGAGACAGTATATATAAGTGAAACATCAAAGCATTTCAGTGACAGTCTAACAGAATGAGTGTGGGTTAGGTGAGAGACAGGGAGAGCAGGTGGATGAGGGACGGAGATATAAGTGGAGATAAGCAGTACAATGTTATGGTTTATAATGGGCTAGAAAACCCAGATCTTTGTTAAGTCCTGTCTGGTGGGTGTCAAAATATTTAATCATTCTGACTTCAAAGGTCTTACGTTCCTGTATTGTTTTAAAGTTCCCTTTTAGGATTCTTACCATAAAATCGCTGGTACAGTGTTCTGGTTTTTGTAAAGTGCTGCCCCACAGAGCTGACATCCTGGTTGGTACGAGCATTTCTCATGTGGTGTGTATGAAAATTAAATTAAATTAAGGGTAAGAGAAGAAAATGGATGCCAACATCAGTTTTTACCTACATCTCTCATGCTGGTTTGAGTTGTGCAAGACGAAAAGCCTCCGTCTGCCCTACTTGCCAGAGCGAACGAAGGGCATTTTCAAAGTTGCAATTCGCCATGCTGAGTAACCTGCAATTTTCGCCCTGACAGAATTTTGGCAAGGATCCAGCCTGGCTGAGTGAAAATGTCTTTGTGTTTGCATAGATGTCTTGTCAGCCACAGTAAAGACAACAACCTTGGCTTTGAGCAGACACCCACCTGGAGCCAGATGGTGATTTCAAAGCTGTAATTTTCCAGGCTTACTAAGCCACAAACAATAGGTTTTAAACTTGTGCCCTTTTCTCTCTGCCAGCAGGTTGTTCCTTTTAATGAAATACACAATATTTTTGCCCATTGCAACCACTGATAAAGAAGTACAGGCACAGAACGTATAATTACTTCTCACCTTTCAATGACACTTAGCTGTGGTGTGTGTGTCTACGCAGGGTGATCGCATTTTAAAAAGCAGTGTGACAAAAGCGCCACCTTATACAAAGGGAGTCATATTCGTGCAACATTATTTTGCCCAGGATAGTTGCAACGGGTTACTTTTATGTTAAATTTTTAGTTTAGTAGAGTGGGTCAGTGCCGGGACCAGCTTGTACTGAGAGGGTATTGGCACAGAAAACACACTCTTTCGCTCAACAAGTCAGCCCAGGCTAGAATTTAAGGTCTGAACCAAAGGCTTTACTTAAACTTTAACTGAAAAGGCAAAATATGGGACAACTCCAGCATAAACAATACCCAGGGAGAAGTAAAAAAAAAAAAATAGATTTCAACACTTACAGTCTCTAAAAACATCATTAATTTTTATGGTACTTTAGCTAAATTTACTTTCCTTTTCTCTGTAATTTGGTTATGTACTGGTGTAAGCCACATCGAACTCAAATTCCTTGGGATAATGTGGGATATAAATGTCGTAAATAAAATACGCCAACCAGCAAAGTAGGGAAGGGACGTAGGTCAGTCATGGAGAAGTAGGATCCCTGGGAAAAAAATAATAGCAAAAAAACCCTCCAAAACATGGAGAAAATCAACTGTTCCCAAAATCCTGTTTTCTGTGTTTATTGGAAACCTATGATAAAATTGTCGTCTCCATATGGTAGAATAACTCTGTTGAAACACTGAGCGCTATTCCTTTCTTAATATTGAACGCTGAAGTGTTTTGAATTTCCTCCCAATGTTTGCAAACTCATTTTTAGCATTCTCTAATTTACATATGTACATCTGCACTCTGTCAATGGTCAGCCCGAACTCCGCCTACACATTAGCAAAGTAAGTACGCACCATCAAATCACGACACGTAATTGTCCACCATTTGGTAATTTATAAGAAGCCAATTCTCGGCGGCCATTTTGAATCTCGTCGAGACCGTCAGGCAGCATACAGGAGGATGGAGAGCAGCACGCTGGGCAGGAAAGAGGGGGCTCTTTCCTGCCCCGACGTCACTAGACCACCAGGGAAGATCGCGTGACTTGAATAGGGGAGAAGTGGTGACAGGGCCGGGGGGAGGGCGATCCCGAACTCGGACAAGACGCACCGGAGCACCTAGGTTTTAGAGGAGGGAAAAAGGAAAAATTTTTTTTTCCTATTTCCCTCCTCTAAAACCTAGGTGCGTCTTATAGTCCGAAAATTACGGTAGATACATTTACGGTTTTGTATGCGTTTGCTTGTAGTTAAACCCCTGAAGACGCCACTGTGTGAAACACATCCATTGCGTAGGGTTTGATATTGTGAGGTGCTGTTCATGTATACTAACCAACGGAAGTTCCCAATGGAAGTTGTGTTGAAGACTTGGTTGATGATTTGAGAACACCTTATAGAGACACCGAGGGCGAAGCGTATTACTAGGACGGAAGAATCACATTTGACAACCTAGTAACATAGTAACATAGTAGATGATGGCAGAAAAAAACCTGCACGGTCCATCCAGTCTGCCCAACAAGATAAACTCACATGTGCTACTTTTTATGTATACCCTACTTTGATTTGTACCTGTCCTCTTCAGGGCACAGACCGTATAAGTCTGCCCAGCACTATCCCCGCCTCCCAACCACCAGCCCCGCCTCCCACCACCGGTTCTGGCACAGACTGTATAAGTCTGCCCAGCACTATCCCCGCCTCCAAACCACCAGCCCCGCCTCCCACCACCGGTTCTGGCACAGACCGTATAAGTCTGCCCAGCACTATCCCTGCCTCCCGCCACCAGCTCTGCCACCCAATCTCTGCCACCCAATCTTCCCCTAGATTCTATATAGCTAGCGTAAATCTAGACGTATTCTATAACTACACGTGTAGATTGTTTTAACAAGCGTTTAAGCGTTAACAGTTCTTAACAAGCAATAATGAGCACTAATTAGCAAAATTAGCGTACATTCCTAAGCATATTCTGTAATTATACTGCACCTAAATTCTAAGACGTGCAGGCAAAAGGGGCGTGGAAATGGGCATTTCATGGGCAATCCAAAATCTACATGCATTGTTATAAAATATGGGCCAATGAGCGTAAATCTACGCGCAGAGATTTACACCAGCTTTTCGTTGGTGTAAATGGACGCGAATAGATATAGTCACATGAACTACGCCTAAGCATATTCTATAAGTACTTTGGGAACGATCTAACTAGAAGATTGAAATCATCAGTCTGGAGCTATCATAGTGCATCAGAGGAAATAGCACTTTGATGAATGAACATATGCAGAGACCAGAAGGTTCTTAAATATGGATTATAGAGATTGAATGGAAGAATATTGTTAAGATAAGTTGTTATCACATCTTCAATACATATGATCTGAAAGTTTTTTGTATTTTGCGGTCCCCTTGGATCTGATTTAAGAAAGAAGGCAATGAATAAGTAGAGTGGATGAGGTAGTGAATGAGAGTGTTTGAATGGATGGAAGGAAGCAAGAGAACCATAAAGAAGTAGGACGATTGTATATTTCGGAAGACTTTGTTGTGCAAATAATAATAAAGTGAATGAAAATTGTATAAGAATAGTCTCTAGACTGTTACTTGATATATTTTGTGACTAAAGAAAAATCAAGGGTGCTCAGAATAGGGAGTAATGAATATAATATGCATGAGACAGATTTGCATGGCTACTACTTCCATTGCACGCAAATCTATATCATGCATATCAATTAGGGATACTCGGAAAACCTGATCTGTTTGTGGCACTTCAGGCAGAGTTTACTTCGTATTTTATAGGGCTTCAGTTCATACAGTTTGAAGCTATATTTGTTGATGACATGCTGCAATGAATGCCCTGGGTTCAGCCTTGAGATAAATAACCGCTCAATTCAACAACCAAAATAGAAATCAGATAAGGTTTACCATGCATGAGTTTATAGTGGATTTATTTGCTTATTTTACATGACAATAATTTTAAGGCGCCCTTTCCTGAACTTGAAACTTTGAACCTGAATTACAGCTCTAAGTAGGAAAATGACAGCAATAAGCTGATGGTTGGATATTCAAAAGGATTTATCTGTATATTGGCTGCTGATATATGGATTTTCAGTGATTCTAAGGGGGGCAATTCTAGAACTTGCCTTGAGTTTAGCCACCCATCTATTTCTCCCCACTGACTCTGTACCACCCATCCTGTCCCCATCTATATATCTACACTTGTCCCCTCAGCTACCTAGTAAGCTATATTGTAGAAAAGCATTAGCATCATATCTATGCTATTTGAATGTTCTAATGTATGCTTATTAGATGTTTCATTAGTATTATGCTGGCATTGTATTATTTCTATACTAGTAAAAAAGGCCCGTTTCTGACACAAATGAAAAGGGCACTAGCAAGGTTTTCTTCGGCTCCCCTGCAGCCACCCATGTCCAGCAACCCTCCTCTCCCCCTGCAGCCACCCATGTCCAGCGACCCTCCTCTCCCCCTGTGCCCACTGCAGCCACCCATGTCCAGCGAACCTCCTCTCTCCCCTGCCCCCCCTCCAGCCACCCATGTCCAGCAACCCCCTGCCCCCCCTGCAGCCACCCATGTCCAGCGACCCCCTGCCCCCCCTGCAGCCACCCATGTCCAGTGACCCTCCTCTCTCCCCTGCCCCCTCCAGCCACCCATGTCCAGCGACCCCCTGCCCCCCCTGCAGCCACCCATGTCCAGCGACCCTCCTCTCCCCCTGTGCCCACTGCAGCCACCCATGTCCAGTGACCCTCCTCTCTCCCCTGCCCCCCCTCCAGCCACCCATGTCCAGCGACCCCCTGCCCCCCCTGCAGCCACCCATGTCCAGCGACCCTCCTCTCCCCCTGTGCCCACTGCAGCCACCCATGTCCAGCGACCCCCTGCCCCCCCTGCAGCCACCCATGTCCAGTGACCCTCCTCTCTCCCCTGCCCCCCTCCAGCCACCCATGTCCAGCGACCCCCTGCCCCCCCTGCAGCCACCCATGTCCAGCGACCCTCCTCTCCCCCTGTGCCCACTGCAGCCACCCATGTCCAGTGACCCTCCTCTCTCCCCTGCCCCCCCTCCAGCCACCCATGTCCAGCGACCCCCTGCCCCCCCCTGCAGCCACCCATGCCCAGCGACCCTCCTCTCTCCCCTGCCCCCCCTCCAGCCACCCATGTCCAGCAACCCTCCTCTGGACATGGATCAGCTGTGAGGCATGTTTTTTTTCCCCGGGTTCCGAAGTTGACATCATAATGGCTACGGTGATGTCAACCTGATCTACGGAGCCTAGCAGACCAACTCGGAATGAGCCACGGTCCCAGGCAAGGCAGAACGTTGGAGGTGAGAATTATTATATAGGATTATTTGAATGTTTTCCCATGCTGTCTATTATGGTATTACTTGTATAGTGCTGACATATATGATATTTCTGTTACATGGTCATTCTGAAGTGCTGTCAAATGTGTATATTTTTGATACTGTTTCATTGGTAGTCCTGTTATTAGGTTTCAATTTACTACTACTACTACTATAAATCATTTACACTGCCTTGGGTGAATCTCTTCATAAAGGCAGATAATAGATCCCAATAAATAAATAACAGAGCACCTCAACTTAAGTGCCAGGATGGAGTGAGATAGAACATGGGCATTCCACTTAATTCTATAACTGCTATCGTTAAGGCCTACAGGGCTACCTTTTCCCCCCTCAGAAAGGGTCAGCTACACTTGGACCAGAGATGTACATATATATCTTATGTAGGGAGAACTGAAATTTGCTTCCTATTAACTGTACAACCTTGGAGGTCAACATAGCCCTCTGTTGGTAATAAGTACTTGGATGTTATAGTATCACTGGTTGTGGCTTTAGGGTTATTCCTAGCCATGCAAATAAGCACAGAAAGAGCAGTTCTGCAAAATGTATTCCCATTTAGGAATATTTATGAGATGAGATGGTGATCTGAGGATATCATGTGAATGGGAGAGGTTGTTATGTTTTCCCTTTTTTTTGTCTGCCAGGCTTCCAGAGGAATTTGTGCTCAGATAAATTGAGTGTCTGAATCCTGAGAAGGATGGGTTTGAAGTACCAAAGAGGTATTAGCCTAGTTCCCTTATCCTGAAGAATGGTTGGAACAGGGATGGGACTTGATATACTGCCTTTTTGTGGTTACAATCAAAGCTGTAGCGTCTGTAGCGCTTTCACACGGAGGTGAGAGGCGCTGTCAGGTCAGTGCAGGGGGCCCGGCATGGAGGGAGGAGGGAGCGGCGGTGAGGAGGGTAGCTGGACATAGGGGGAGGGCAGGGGGGAGACGGCATGGTTGCTGGACATGGGGTGAGAGCATGGCAGAGAGGAGGGTTGCTGGACAGGGGGGAGGGCAGGGTTGGTGGACGGGGGAGGGGGGGAGGCCAAGGGAAAGAGGAGGGTTGCTGGATATGGGGGGGAGGATCGGTGGACGGGGTGAGGCCAGGGGAGAAAGGAGGGCTGCTGGACATGGGGGGGAGGGCAGGGGAGAGAGGATGGTTGCTGGACGGGGGAGGAGGCCAGGGGATACAGGACGGCTGCTGGACATGGGGGGGGAGGGCAGGGGAGAGAGCAGGGTTGCTGCACATGGATCGGGGGAGGGGAGGGCAGGGGAGAGAGGAGGTTTGCTGCACATGGATGGATGGAGGTGAGAATTATTACATTTTGCAAAACACAAATCTCGCCCGTTTTAACGGGTTTAACGGCTAGTACAATATAAAGGGGTAACAGTGAAATGTGTACCTGGGACCTTTTATGTGAAGCCACTGGAGTGCCTCCTAGGGTGCCCCACTGTTCTGCTCGCATGTCTATGTGGCCAGTCTACTAAGAATGCTGGTTCCTCCTACATCCACATGGCTTGATTTTGTGCGTTTTTCACTTGGATTTTTCTTTTCTTGAAAATGGTCCAAAAAGATAAATGCACTGGGAACAGCAACATCTAGAAAAAGGCTGTTTTCAGAACAAAAAGATAAACGTTTTTCATTTTCGAAAATTGCTACGTTCTCCACTTGAGCAAAATGTCCAAAGTTGGATTTAAATATCATATCGAAAATACACCTCCGTGTATGTTACTCTGTGTAGGTCAGCCTATCCTTCAACGAGAGTAATTTTATAACCATACCATGGCAAGTTGCAGGCGTGGATATTTATACCTGCCCTAATATCTGCACCAATATTTGTCGTATATTTTATGATGTATGTGCATTCTTTGCTTTCTGCTGAACTCCACCTCTGAGCTTGCCTACTATCAAAGCTTGGATCATCACGGTGATGCATGTACTTTCAAGCTGGTCGGTATTGTATAAGAAGCTGACACACTTCTTTATGTGATCTGACTGTTTCTCTATTCTATTGAAAAGGCGGTTTGTCACAGTTTAAGCTTACAAGTTATCTGAGGAGAAAATTTGGAAGAGGTGAGTGATGCTGTCAAGCTGGAACAACAGTTGCATCTTCGTCAGACTACAGGAAAAAGGATATGACTCACCTAGTTACTGGTGCTCAACACGGGTCTGTAAGCTAGGTGACCTGAAGAAATACTACATAGATCCAGGAGACTTCAACATCTATGGGTCTGACATCTTTCACTGCAGGTTTGTTTAAGCAAAGGTGGTACAATAATGTGAAAAGCTGTGAGAGCATGTGTGACAGGTGGTGAGATGGGGACCGAGTAACACTGCAAATAAGACAAAGAACAGAATGTACCTACACCCTGGAGCTGATTTTTGTAGAAAGCCGAGGAGCCCTAAAAAGATCATCAGGAATGAAGGGAAAGCTAACTTAGTTACAGCTTTTTACACTTGTGACCCTCAATCAGACTTGATTATCCTGGGTTGATTCATTGTCTTACCTGCCACAACTTTATGGATGGGTGGCAAGCTTTTCAAGAGTGGAATACGCCAACCACAATTCTCAAGTAGATCACAAAGTCGTCGTTTATTCATCTAAAGCTGAGAAACTGAATCCAGGCATCCAAGGCCTTCGTCAAGGGGTTCATCTGAGCCAGTGAGATCACCATAGAGTATGCATAAATAAAAGCTTTGTGAAGCAGATCTTTCACCATGCCTAACACTGGCTTAGAAGAACCCCTGACGAAGGCCTTGAATGCCAAAACACGGCCCGTGTTGGGTTCAGTTTGTCAACTTTGCATGAATAAACGACTTTGCGATCTACTTGAGAATTGTGGTTGGCTTCTTCCATTCTTGTGTTGTGCTGTCTGATTTTTCTGTGGAAGACAATTTTTTCCTGCTTGTACTGCTACTACTACTACTATTTAGCATTTCTATAGCGCTACAAAGCTTTTCAAACCATTAGAATCTTAGCTTGGGGCTCAATGTTGTCAAAGTGAAAATAACAGCAGAGCTGCCAGGGTTACCCACCTAGAGAAGGGAAACTGGCCAGTCCAGGTTTTGGAACTTTCATCCTAAAGTAATGGGGCAGTGGTAGTCCCTTGTTCTACCTATTGAAATCAGTGCTACAGAACCCATAACGCATTAGGATATGGTTTGTTAGAGATCCAGGACTGGCCTAAAATCTCCCCCCTAGGACTGGTAACTTGGCAATTCTGTAAGAGTTGCTGGGAATGAGATTAAAACCTAAAGCAAAATTACTGAACCAGAAAAATGTGCATTTTCAGTTTAGACAAAAAATCAGAAGTGTCATAGTTAAGCTTCAATTTTTACTGAGCTGGTTTTGCTGAGTGAAAAAAGAAAATCATGATGTCATTATAAAACTTCATGTATTTTACCAAAGATGAACACAGCTATAACATTTATTACAAAATGTAACAGAAAGGCACACTTTTAGCCAACATGAAAAATGACACAGTCTTAAATCATAAAAAAATATAAAACTATAATAATCAAATGTCATTAAACAATAAACCCAGATAGAGTTGGTGGTTATGATCTAGTTTGACTCAATCAACTTTGTCAGACCCCTAGTTTAACTGATAGTAAAAGCTGTGTACATTATTAGCTTTATTCATTACAGGAAAGCTTTGCCTATGTCTTCACAAAAATTAATAGTTCTTATCATGAGCTAATTGAACGTTCAGCTTGTTTGCGAGCTAGTTGGTTGATCTATAAGGGAGTGTTATGTCATCCCAAACCCCTACATCATTAAAGCAAATAGAATGTGTGAAACTTTTGGTTTATACTAAATTGACAGGAAAACTTATGTTTAACCAGATCCTGTTTTATCTAGCAGGGGGATGTTGTGATTGATGTCAGCCATTCACTCACATGATGCACTGTAAAAGCAAAATCGTGGAAACTATTATAAAGAATAAAATTGCAGAACACATAGACAAACATGGTTTAACGGGACAGAGTCAGCATGGATTCAGCCAAGGGAAGTCTTGCCTCAACAATTTGCTTCATTTCTTTGAAGGAGTGAATAAACATGTGGATAAAGTGGGCCGGTTGATGTAGTGTATCTAGATTTCCAGAAACCTTTTGATAAAGTTGCTCATGAGAGACTCCTGAAAAAATTAAAGAGCCATGGGATAGGAGGCAAGGATCTGGGGTGGATTAGGAATTGGTTATTGGACAGAAAACAGAGGGTAGGGTTAAATGGTCATTTCTCTCAATGGAGGAGGGTGAACAGTGGAGTGCCAGTGCTATTTAACATACTTATAAATGATATGGAAATTGGAACGATATGGAAATTGGAAATGATACAACACTATTCAAGACTGTTGAAACGTGCAGACTGTGAAATATAGCAGGAAGACCTTAGGAAATTGGAAGACTGGGCACCCAAATGGCAGATGATATTTAATGTAGACAAATGCAAGTGATGCACATTGGAAAGAATAATGAGAATCATAGTTACCTGATGCTAGGGCCCACCTTGGGGGGCCACACTCAAGAAAAAGATCTAGGTTTTGTTGTAGATAATACGCTATCCTGTTAGAATATCAATGATATGCTTTGATGTCCCCATGCATACCTCCGACCCACCCCCATCCTCCCACCCTGTCAGACTGTCAGAGTAATGCTTGAATGTTTTCACTTATATACACTGTCAGCTAGCACATTTGCTTATTTCCGATCTGACGAAGAAGGGCAACCTTCGAAAGCTAATCAAGAAATGTATTAAGTTATGTCCAATAAAAAAGGTATCATTTTATTTTCCTTTCCATGTTTTATTTTGTTTGATTTCTATAGATTCTACATGGAATGTTGCTATTCCACTAGCAACATTCCATGTAGAAGTCGGCCCTTGCAGATCACCAATGTGGCTGCGCAGGCTTCTGTGAGTCTGACGTCCTGCACGTACGTGCAGGACGTCAGACTCACAGAAACAGAAGCCTGCGCAGCCTTCTACATGGAATGTTGCTAGTGGAATAGCAACATTCCATGTAGAATCTCCAATAGTAGCAACATTCCATATAGAATCTCCAATAGTAGCAACATTCCATGTAGAATCTCCAATAGTATCTATTTTACTGTCATAGTAATGCTTGAAGGTTTTCACTTATATACACTGTCAGCTAGCACATTTGCTTATTTCCGATCTGACGAAGAAGGGCAACCTTCGAAAGCTAATCAAGAAATGTATTAAGTTATGTCCAATAAAAAAGGTATCATCTTATTTTCTTTTCCATGTTTTATTTTGTTTGATTTCTATTGATAAAGATAATACGCTGAAATCTTCTGCTCAGTGTGCGGCGGTGGCCAAAAAAAGCAAACAGGATGCTAGGAATTATTAGGAAAGAGATAGTGAATAAGACTGAAAATACTATAATGCCTTTGTAGCACTCCATAGTGCGACTACACCTTGAGTATCGCTTTCAGTTCTGGTCACCGTATCTCAAGAAAGATATAGCGGAATTAGGAAAGGTTCAAAGAAGAGCAACCAAAACGATAAAGGGGATGGAACTCCTCTCGTATGAGGAAAGGCAAGAGGTTAGGGCTCTTCAGCTTGGAAAAGAGATGAATGAGGGAAGATATGATTAAGGTCTCCAAAATCCTGAGTGGTGTAGAACGAATAGAAGTAAATCAACAACAACAACAACAATCATTTCTAAAGCGCTACTAGGGTTACGCAGCGCTGTACAATTCAAACATAGAAGGACAGTCCCTGCTCAAAGAGCTTACAATCTAAAAGACAAGAGAACAAACTAAAGACAAGTGAACAATCTAGAGGACGAGTGAACAGTTAATCTGATAGGGTGGATAGATTGGGGTATTTTATATTTCTCGAGCGGTTAGGCGCCGAAGGCAGCATTGAAGAGGTGAGTTTTAAGCAGAGATTTGAAGATGGGTAGGGAGGGGGCATGGCGTATGGGTAAAGGAAGATTATTCCAGGCATAGGGTGAGGCAAGGCAGAATGAGCGGAGCCTGGAGTTGGCAGTAGTGGTGAAGGGTACTGAGAGAAGGGCTTTGTCCTGTGAGCGGATTGTTTACTCATTCTAAAAGTACAAAGACTAGGGAACACTTAAGGAAGTTACATAGAAATACTTTTAAAACAAATAGGAGGAAATATTTTTTCACTCAATGAAAAGTTAATCTTTGCTAGAGGATGTAGTAACAGCGGTTAGCATATCTGGGTTTAAAAAAAGTTTGGACAAGTTTCTGGAGGAAATGTTCAAAGTCTGCTATTGAGACAGACATGGGGAAGCAACTAATTGCCCCAGGATTGGTAGCATGGAATGTTGCTGCTAATTGGGCTTCTTCCAGGTACTTGTGACCTGGCTTGGCCACTTTTTGGAAAACAGGACACTGGATTAGATGGACCATTGGTCTGACCCAGTATGGCTGTTCTTATGTTCTTATGACCCTAAGAGAATTATGAAGAATGAAGAAGTTGTAATCACCAGGGACATTCCTATTCTGACCCATGAAAAGCTTCATGCAAAAAAATCGGACATAATGGTAAAGGAGAAAAACATGAGAATCGTATTGACACTAGAACTGTCAGTACCAAGTGATTATTCTGTGAATTGTGTGGAGAAAGAAAGAGGCCGGCCCGTTTTAGGGAGAGGCCGATCACAACTGAGCTGATGGCTAGCGAGGGTTAAGTTAGAAGGGAAGGGGTTTTGAGGCTGGAGAGCAAGGAAAGGGTTAAGGTAAGGAAGGGTGGGAGGGGAAGCAGGGGGATATAAACTAGGGTTGCTGACGTAGGGATTCGTTAGCAGCTTGAAGGAGAGGTTGGTGAAAGGAGCTGACCCGGCCCACCCTCCCACTAGAGGAGGTTGTCGCAGCTGGCGCGGGGCGTGGCAGTGATTATCCGGGGACTCTGGTGGTACACAGCAAGTGAGCGCAGAACACTGTTATGTTATTGGTGAATAATTGCCCAAATGTTAAGTGCAATACAAAGTACAATGTTATGCCTGAAGGTGGGGCAGGTTTACAGTTAATCCTGTGGGGATATGGCTTGTCTCCTGGCTTGGACGGCCAGGAGGCCAAGAACTTATCCGGGGCGTATCCTTAAACGGGATACACCATAGTCATCGGGTGCTATAAGAAAGCACAGGTCGGCGGTGGGTGTGCTCAGACGGCACCACCGGCAGCGGATTGGGGCGCATCATGAAGTAAAGCTGTGTACCCCAGGGCTTGAATTTGCCAAGTTATAAGAAGTTATGTATTACGGTAACATGTTAAGTTGCATTATGTGTAATAGAGTTTTTAAGTGCCTGGCTGCGGCCTTAATAAATTCCAAATTTAGTCGAAAAGTGGCTTCTGAGTATTATTGGGGATTATTGGGGTGATGAGAGTGTATGCCGAATGCTTCAGTTGAGAGAAGCTCACACCTCGAATACTGTGTGCAATTCTGTTCTCTGCATCTCAAAAAAGATACAGTGGAATTAGAAAAGGTACAGAGAAGGGCGACAAAAATGATATAAGGGATGAGATGACTTCCCTTTGAGGAAAGGCTAAAGAGGCTAGGGCTCTTCAGCTTGGAGAAGAGATGGCTGAGGGGAGATATGATAGAGGTTTATAAAATACTGAGTGGAGTGGAACAAGTAGATGTGAATCACTTGTTTACTCTTTCCAAAAATACTAGGACTAGGGTGCGTGCAATGAAGCTACTAAGTAGTAAATTTAAAGCAAACAGGATAATATTTCTTCCCTCATCGTGTAATTATACTCTGGAATTCACTGCCAGAGAATATGGTAAAAAGCAGTTAGCGTAGCAGGGTTTAAAAAAGGTTTGGCTAATTTCCTAAAAGTCCATAAGCCATTATTAAGATAAACTTGGGAAAATCCACTGCTTATTTCTAGGATAAACTTGCCAGATACTTGTGACCTGGATTGGTCATTGCTGGAAACAGGATACTGGGCTTGATGGATCTTTGGTCTGTCCCAGTATGGCAACGGCTTATGTTCTTGTGATCTAGATAAACTTGGTCTAGAATTTGGCAGCTAAGATTTAATGCTAAAATAAAAATGGAATGCCATGCATTTGGGCTGCAAAAACCCATTATTACAAAATAGGATCACAACTACTTCTGTGCACAAAAAAGGGCAAGACCTGGGGGTGATTTTATCTGATGATCTTAAGGTTGCCAAGCAGATAGAAAAGGAAATGGCAAAAGCCACAGGGAGAGGAATGACCAGCAGGAAAAAGGAGGGATAGTGACTATGTATGTCTCTGGTGACAATTCTGGAGACCACATCTTCAAAAAGATAAAAACAGGGTGGAGTTCGTCCAGAGGGCAGCTACTGAAACGGTAAGTGGTCTTTGTCTTAAAGTATATGGGGACAGACTTAAAGATCACAATATGAATACTTTGGAAGAAAGGCAGGAGATGGGGAGATTTGATAGAGACAATTAAATATCTCCATGGTATAAATGCACAGTTGGAGAGTCTCTTTCAACTGAAAGGAAGCTCCAGAACAAGGGGGCATAGGATGAAAGTGAAAGTAGGAGTAATCTAAAGAAATATTTGTTTATGGAAAGGGTGGGGGATGCATGTAACAGCTTCCCAGTGGAGGTGGTGGAGACAAAGATTGTATCTAAATTCAGGAAAGTGTGGGACAAGTGCAATAGATCTCCAAGGGAGAGAGAGGAAAGAATTGTAGTTCTTGATATGGATTTGCCCTCATTTTCTCTGTTTATATGGGGGGAGGGGGAGAGGGGTCTTGCATCCTGTAGAATTCAGCCAGCCAGCAGAAGATGAGACAGGGCGAGTCAACTTCACTTTTTTTAAATCATTTATTTATAATTTTTCATTTTACAAGGGTCACTTGCAAACAGTAATACAGAGATAACTGTACATTAATACAATATTAGAGGAAAACAATCTCAACTAGATACATGGATTATATACAATCTTTCTCTTTCTTAGACCACAAAATAAATAGGGAGAGTGAAACAAGACAAGGAGATCAATTAAACAACAGTAAACCAAGAAAACGTGGTATTAACCTGATTATCCCCAGTTATTATTTATCTGAATCATTATTCCACATTGATCGTCTTGTTGGCTTCTTCAAACCCAAGACGGTGTATAGTCAATTAATTTCATTGGAAACATACTTATTGTCCAATATTAGTGGAAATAATACACCTGATTTCATTTTTCCCCCTTTTAAAACCAGAAATTATTTAACAATACAAACACTTGAATCTCTGATCCAATTCCCACTGATTAAAGTTATCAATAGAAATCAAACAAAATAAAACATGGAAAAGAAAATAAGATGATACCTTTTTTTATTGGACATAACTTAATACATTTCTTGATTAAGTTATGTCCAATAAAAAAGGTATCATCTTATTTTCTTTTCCATGTTTTATTTTGTTTGATTTCTATTGATAACCTTAAGAGTGGACTAACACGGCTACCACACTCCTCTACCACTGATTAAAGTAATCCCAGTTTCACAGGCTTCACTCCTTTTGAATTAATATATTAAGAGGAAACATTTCAGAGGAAAAAACTTTAGGAGTCATACCCGGAACTCTGGGAAAACAACAATCTCGATATTAATCATCTGTAATAATATTCATTTTGTTCAAATTTTTCTGGTCTATTATCATTTTCAAAATCTTAACCTTTTCCTACCCCTGTAGAACTTCATTTGCTGTATCAATTTTTCAGCCAACTTCACTTTTCTCTAGCACGACAACTGGATCTGTAGTTCTCCTGCTTTTCTGGCAAAATGGGAACTAAAAACTCATAGACCCAAAGAAGCAAAAGCAGGAATAACAGAGCCTTTTTCTCCATACTGACATCTGGTAACCCCAGGCTAAGCTGGCAAGCTAGAAGGTTCAGAGGTCAGGGGCAGTGACCGAAACCCAACACTGCTGTTCAGCGCCATGGTCAGCTTTGTAAGGAACATTTTTGATTGTTCCTTGATTGATTAGTTCCAGTTAAAATCTGCTTAGAATTAATGAGAATCCATAAACTGTTTTAGAAAATAAAGTAAATATGTTTTCTTCTATAACCCCAAACAAACGACCTTACTAGGTAGACATAAACAAAATATTTTTAAAGCTTTGTGGATGCTTAAGATGTTCTTTATTCTTATTTCTGAGCTGAGCCAGGAAAACATAGAAATTCCTAGAATAACATGCATGTAACACTTTCCTTCTCAGAAGAAATGTACGGACAGAACATCCCTGAGGAGAATGAAATGTTGGTACATTTACCAGCACATTAAGGAAAGAATTTGATAAATGGCACTGAAAATTTAGTGCCGAAAAACTTGAGTCTCGATCACCCCCTGTTTTGTATTTTTATAATAAATATATATTTTTAAATATTTATATTATTAGTGTCGTTTAGTTTCATTATTTTATTTTTTATTATTTTTTCTACAATTTTTTTCTTTTTTCCTTTTTTACCTTTTAGTCATCTTCGCTGTTTTGTCCATTGCTTGTTTTTTGCGAAGACTGGTTTCTTCTGTGTTTTTTTGGGTACATTTACGAGCACATTAAGGAGAGAATTCGATAAATGGCACTGAAAATTTAGTGCCGAAAAACTTGAATGGTAAGTGCTATTCAATAAAGCATTCGGGGATCCTTTTACTAAGGCACACCAAAAAATGGCCTGCACTGTTCTAGACGCATGTATTGGACGTGCTCAGGTCCATTTTTCAGCTTGCCTGCAAAAAAAAGGCTTTTTTTTGGTTGAAAATGGATGTGTGGCAAAATAAAAACTGGCGCGCCTCCATTTTGGGCCTGAGACCTTACCACCACCCATTGACTTCGCGGTAAGGTCTCATGCATTAGGTAATCAGCGTCTACACTGCCGATTACAATAATACCTCGGTTTTCGTCGATAATCCGTCCGAAAACAATCGGCGAAATCCAAAACCAACGAAAACCGAGGCAATTATTTCCATATGAATCAATGCGTGGGGTGATGCTCACACAATGAGAAACAACGCCACACTGAGCAGGAGAACGAGTGGGTCGCCCTTTGTTTTCCCAAAATTAGCAGCGAGGTCACATGGGCACGCCGACGAAATCCGAGACAAATTTTTCGCAGAAACTAATCGACGAAAACCGAAACCGACGATAACCAAAGTCAACAAAAACCGAGGTGTTACTGTACCGCCTGGTTAGCACCACAAGGATAGGAAATAAATATATTTTCTGCCATGTGTAAAAATTAGACTTACTGCCCAGGGTACGTGGTAGCTGGGCAGTAGTTCTAATTTGACGCACGTTGTACATGCGTAGGCACCTATGTGCCTTAATAAAAGGATTCTTCAGTGTGGATCCCTTGTCTAACTTTATGACACCGTCCTTACATCTGCTAAAAGCAGGTTTAAATGCTGACACTCACCTTAGACGCACTTTGGGAGAATTCTATAACTCCATGCACAACTTTTTGAAATGCCCCCAACACGCCCCCTTTTCAGATATGCGCTATTGAAGTTAGGCGCCATTCTTTATAGAATAGTGCGCAGTGAGATGCGCACACATTTTTAAGACTGCCAATTAGCATCAATACTGCAGCTAGACTAATATTCGGAAAATCACAATATGAAAGTGCCAAACCATTACGAGAAAAACTGCATTGGCTCCCACTCAAAGAACGCATCACGTTCAAAATATGTACTCTAGTTCACAAAATCATTCACGGCGAAGCCCCAGCCTACATGTCAGACCTGATCGACCATTTATCCAGAATTGTCTCATAATGTTTTCTTGGTATATTACTATCATGTTCTAATATTTTCATGTAACCCAAAATCCTTCTGTAATACCAAACGTCTATTCTCTTCTATTTCCACTTATTCATGATATATTGTAAGCCACATTGAGCCTGCAAAGAGGTGGGCAAATGTGGGATACAAATGCAATAAGTAAATAAATAAAATAAATAAATAAAATTGGGTGTTAGCACCCAATTATTGATGTTTCTGAGTTCATTAGCCGATGTATTTGCGCGTGCATCTCTGATGGAGGCTGGAGGTTTTTCGACCCATGATTGGAACTGGAAGTCCACGTGTGAGCGTGAAACGTCGATGTACCGTCTGCTCTGGACCCACGAAGGTCTTTTTCTTCCATTAAGAGGCCCTTTTACAAAACACCATCAAAACTTTGAGCGCCATCTTTTGTTTCTTCCAATTATTTTTATTAAAGTTTTAAGTTCAAATAACCATCATACAGCATACAATTACGGCAAGAACTGAATATTAACAAATGTCCCCAAGTCCCCCCTCACTCCCTCCTTCCCTTCCCTGCTAGCAAGTCTGGTAATCCAGCTGATGACCGTTGTTTATGGGTCGAACGCCATCTTTTGAACAATTGTGAACAGAGGTGAACCAGACAGCCATAAAAGTAAAGTGCGATATTTGAATTTACTGTCTTGCTACAAGCTGCATTTAACATTGAGATGTTATAATTGCATTTTTTTTTTGTTTGACAGCTGTATATACCATGGACCCTGATGAAGTTAACAAAACTTTGGCCATGGACAGCAGGAAGAAATTGTGCATCTTTATAAGTTTTTTAATTTTGTGTTTGGACTTTGAAAGTAAAGTGAACGGTGGAGGTTTTTTTTGTCTTCGATGACAGCAGGTATTCCTAGAAGTTAATGACTTGTGTGCCCTGAGGCTTTTCCTCCATTTGTTTATGACATTAATTGTTCTATATCTGCAATTTATGTGGCTAATAATATCATTCCAGTAATATTCGTAAAGGGAGGATTGTCGTTTCCCTTCCTTATAGCCACACAAAGAAAGAGACAGAGAGAAAACAGAGTATGAAAACCAGCTTATGCCAACAAACACTAGTAAAATGGTTTGCTTCAAATACTAAAACTTCTTTCCTATTCAGCCTTACTATTGAGAAAATATGCCCGACCCTCTGATACGGAATGGGTTTTTTTTTTGTCAGATTCGTTCCATTCAATAGCTCCCTTTCCCCGTTCCTCCCCCAGCCCTCCCAACACCAGCTGAACTGTTAATAAGATGTCAAAGAATAATCCGAAGGTTCCCTAGGTCAGAAAGTCAGGGTCCATGCATTTCCTCTCACTGAAAGGCAGAACAAAGCACGCCTCATATGTTTAATGAAGGCCACTTGCCAACATAATAGCCCAGCAAATTCGTGGAAACGTGGGATGACGCTGTAACTGGAAGACTGCACATTAACTCAGCCAGTCTCTCATTTTGTAGATTGCTGGTTATTCGGTACCAAAGTTATCCAAAGAATGCCGTTGTGTACAGGGTTAGCCAAACCATGGCAAAGACGTGCGCCAGCAGGATTTACCAGCCTGCCAAGAGCACCTCATCCAAACACTGCTGCACGCATGTCAAACTGAAAAGCTCCAGTGACCTAACGTTGCCAGAAAGAGACATCTGCCTTCATCTCCTACTATGATCTATCAGAGGAAGGGAAATATTAAGGGAGAGGGTGGAAAAGATTCAGCTGTTGGATCAAATAACCATCATACAGCATACAATTACGGCAAGAACTGAATATTAACAAATGTCCCCAAGTCCCCCCTCACCTCCCCTTCCCTTCCCTGCTAGCAAGTCCAACTTCTCCGTTAATGGCAGCCAACTCTGGAACGCCATACCAAGACACATCCAAACAACCAACGAACACCTACCCTTCCGAAAGCTGCTGAAAACTTACCTCTTCAAACAAGCATATCCAAAGGACCCAACTTAAATCGCGAACTTAATCCACACCACTGACACTACCAATACCTCGATACATCCCTCCCTCGTGTCATACCCCACGCAACTATGCTATTTCTGTGATACTTTGTACAAAACATTGTAACCATGCTATTTCTGTGACATTTTGTACCTAACATTGTAAGCTGCACTGAACCTGCCATTGAGCGGGAAAGAGCGGGGTATAAATGCTACAAATAAATAAATAAAAATAAAGGAGGTGAGCTCCACACAACTGGGATAACTGACATCTCTAGCTAATTATGGGAACTCCCTGGACTGCATAATATTATGATGCGTCAGATCTGGTAAAATGTTGCCAGCACTGATAAGCAGATGTTCTATCCACATTAGAATAATTCTTCTTTTAATTAAAGCTTGAACACAGCACCTTCCTTACTGAACAGGCTGCCTTTTTGAAGAAATTCACCCAAGGTGGAGTGCAGCAAGAATAAGTCGAACACAGATAACAGACAATAACAGCAGTAAACATATTCACATAACACTCTTTCCTGCCCGCTGTCACTACTGTGCCCGGCGCTGGCGTGTTTTCAAAATGGCTGCCAAGACTTCCCGCGGTAGTCTTGCAGATCTCGGCAGTCTTGGCAGCCGTTTTGAAAACCCGGCGCCGCCGCCAGGCAGAGTAGTGCTTACCGCTATTTTTTGAGAGGATCTTAACAATCTTGGAGGTGTGTAGAGGGTGACCCTATTCTGCAAGTACTCTGGCCCATTTCCTTTACTGGGCCTGAAGATCTGAAATAGGAGCCCTTTTACCAAACTGCAGAAATCCCCGCCAGCCATGCCAACAGAGCACTGATTTTGGGTGGGCCTGACCCCAAAGTGGGTGGGATCCGGCCCACCCAGGTCCATCCGTGGCTATGCCACAGGTGCAAACCATTTGTTGTCATACCAATGTAGAGTGCATTACAGTAATCTAGCTTTGATGTTATCATGTCGTGAATCTCTGTTACAAGACTTGCCTTCTCAATGTACAGAAAGAGAGAGAGAGAGAGAGGTTCTTGACCTATGATTTACGGAGGTGTTTGCAGCTCCCAGAAGGGAGTTTGATGACAGGTGTGTGACTGCTTGTGTTAAGGACCCAGAGGAGCTTGGTTTTTCTTGGGTTCAGGCAAAGATTTAGCCCATTCTAGAATTTCATAAGCTATACTATGGTTTGGTCTCATTCCAAACAAGATAAAGGAATTGTATTACCAATCCCTTACTCATAGTAATTAACAACTTAGCACGGGAAATGGAAGGGGGGAGGGGGGTCTTAAGAAATTGACTCACACACACAAAAACACCGTAGCTGTCACTCTCTTTGGTAGATTAAAATGTTTTCACTGGCTTGAAATGCTTCCTGGAAATGTGCCTAGGTTCAATCATGAGCTTTCCCTGAATCAATGAATCACTTTCTTATCCAAATGGGTGATATAACCAGTGGCATAAAAAATTATTTGTGGTTGCTGTTAAATGGATAAAATCCCCAGTAAGTGTGAAGGATTGCCTTTAAGGCACATACAGAACAGGTTTGTCTTAAGTTTGTGATCAGGAAAACATGTGACAAACACAAGGAAGAGATTGAAGGCCTTTATTAGAACTTCTCAAATTATTTTCATTTAAATACGAAAGAAGAGCAATTGTGTAGCATGACGCCAAAATGTGCCTTCCTTGCAGTAACAGGAGAAGCATTCTGGATCCCTGCTCCACAGGGGCGTAGCCAGACAACAGATTTTGAGTGGGCCTAGGCAAGAAGTGGGTGGGCACCAAGTGTTTCCCCCCTTCACCATCACCGAAAAAATATCTCAGCTGGCAGAAAAACGCTTCTTTCCATTTTGGCAGTCTGCAGCAGGCATGCATTGAAAACTGAGCATGCGCAGGTGCCGGAATCGTGGAGAGTAGCGTGTAGAGTAGAGTTACCATCAGGGGGAAGTCTTCAGCTGCTGGAGCTTGGGATCCCCACCAGCTACCACTAAACATGTGATATTGTTGGGTGGGCCTGAACCCTAAGTGGGTGGGCCCTGGCCCATCCAGGCCCACCTGTGGTTACGCCACTGCCACAGTATTGCCAAAATAACGATGGGTGTGGGCTAGTTTGAAAAACCCTGGGAATAGATGTTCTTCAGAATCAGAAAGAAGTATAAAAGTGAGTGTAGGGAGGTTGCCCAGGGCCTTACTTTGTGAAAGGAAGTCCAATAAAGATATAGGGGAAGAAGTGACAGGTTCCCATTCAGGGGTCTAGGAAGGAACTTGGTCCGCCTACCTTAGAGAGAGGAGAAGAAAGGGAAAGGCCAGGAATGGGGCCTGGTTCCCAGAAGAGAGGATTGTGGAGAAAATGGGTTTAAGCATGAGCGTCAAGAGATCAGAAAAGGAAGGGATCAGAAGAGGATCCAAACAGGAGAGTAAAGCTACTGCTGGTTTCACATCCAGCAAGGGGAGAAAGATTGGAGTCCAGGAGGCGTGAGAGTACATGCCGGAGACCGAGTGCAGGTACCTACTTACCCTCTTAAACCAGGCATCCTGTTATAAAATGACCATTTCATTTCATTCAGTCTTGCAAACAAGCCTAGATTTCAATAAGGCCAGAGACGGAGGATGATGTACTGACTCAGGAAGTCTCTTCCGGGTGCAGCAAGATGAAAAGAATAAAGTCTAGAGCTGGCGGTGGAGGAGAAGGGGACAGATAAGAGCGACCACCTGGCCATAATGCACAATCACAAGCCATAGTCCGCATCCATGGACTAGTCTGTGCTGCAAGGTTCTCACTCCAGTGAAATATATTGAAATAACTTAAATGACCTTATAGCTGGAATGAGCTTTAATGGCAGCTTCAGAGGTTGGGTAAGTAGGACTAATGCCGGGCAGACTTCTACAAATAGAGTTAAATTCTATATATGGTGCTAAAAAAAAAAAATCGGTGCCGAAAAAAGCGCTATTCTATAAGATGCGCTTAAAGTTAGGCGTGGTTTATGGCCAGGAATAGCGCCTAACTTTAGGCATGGCCATTTGCACCAACTGAAACAAGGTGCAAATGTACGCACCCCATTAGGTGCATATCCCTGTTACTCTATAACAATGCACATTAATTTTAGGAACGCCCTGTTACGCCCATGACCCTCCCATTTCTGCGCCCCTTTTTCAGATCACATATAAATGCCAATTAAATCTAATTAGCGTCAATAATTGCTTGTTAGAAAGCTAATTATTGGTGCTAATTAATTCAATTAAATTGTGTACGCCAATTGGGCACGTGCCCAGATTTGTGCTTGTAATTTTGACAACTTTTATGGAATTAGGGGGATAGGGCTAGATTCTATATACGGCATCTGAAAAATTCACATGGAAAAAAAATACACCTAGGCGTATGCTCTAAGGTACCAAAGGCCATAAAAACAACTCATGACCTAACAATCTTCCGAAAACTAGTGAAAACCAATCTGTTCAAGAAGGCATACCATAATGATCCATCCTAAATTACCAGACAACTAGACTCTACATGAACTAGACAAAACCGAACTCTTTACACTAGACTGATAACCTTCATTGCTACTAATGAAAGTTACGCAATACGTACTACCACTCTATTTCTCATGCCGGAAATGAACTTTCTATAGTTGATTATCTAACCTATTGTATAATTCACTCTATCATTCAGGAACTTTAATGCAACACCAAGTTGTACTTCACTTTTACCATTTATGCGCCGAATGCAACAACACTGTAAGTCTTTATCTGGAAATGGCGATCGCCACTACGGCATAATGTAAGCCGCATTGAGCCTGCAAATTGGTGGGAAAACGTGGGATACAAATGCAACAAATAATAATAATCATAATAAATCTTATACAATAGGCTTAAATTTCCGTGCGGTATATAGAATACACCGAACGCCTCAACACATGACCGAATTTAGTTGCGGCCATTTACGCCACATTTTACTTGGTGTAAATCCTGATGCCTAAATCAGGCGCAGAACAGGTGTATTCTATAATATGCAATTTTTTACAGCACCGCCTCCCGCAGCCACATAGGTTTCCACACCCCCAGTCACATAGGTCTCCCTCTCCTGGCCATACAGGTCTCCACACCCCCCCTGACCACACAAGTCTCCACGTCCACTGGCCACACAGGTCTCCACCCACCCCATACATAGGTCTCAACTCCTCTGGCCACACAGGTGTCCACCCCCCAGTTACACAGGTGTCCACCCCCCAGCCAAACAGTTCTGTACTGCGCCCCGCCACACATTTTTTCCACTGTTCACCTTCACCTGGAGCAGCCCTGGAGGGGGGGGGGTCCTCTGTAGTCTCCAGCTCCACTTCAGGCTCCCTGCCACTGCTGCTTCTTCTTCTCTAGATGAAGAGCAGCAGTGGCAAAACAAGCTGCAGCCATGTGGGACTGGATTCTCCATCCACGTGCTGCCGGCTGTGCCCCTGAACAGGAAGTGATGCTGAAGGGGGCGGGATCATCAGCGATCTGTATGACGAGTCCAGCTCTGTCCCATGTAGCTGCAGCTTGTTTTGCCACTGCCACCGCTGCTGCTCATCTAGAGAAGTGGCAGGGATCGCCTCTCTTCTGGCCTTCCCTCCCTGTGTCCCGCCCTCATCTGATGTAACTTCTGGTTTCCGCGAGGGCGGAACACAGGGAGGGAAGGCCCGAAGGGAGGCGATCTGTGGCTGCCGCTTGGAATGCAGGGGGCCCGGTTTCCGAGGAGGCAGGCAGGTGAGACCGGGGACTGCAGCGCCGGTGGCCTGGCCCGGGGAATTTTGTCCCCCCTGCCCCCCCCCCTCGGCGGCCCTGGAGTTTACAATCTTCAAACAATCATTATTTAAAAATTGCAACACACCAGTACAAAAGACTCTTAACTAACCATGTACCAAAATAAAAACATCAGAAAGTAATTCTAATACAAATGTTTCCCAACTCACCCAGATTTAATTCAAAGAAAAATAAAAAGATCTTAAAGCAGTAGGTCCTAAGCACTGTTCGAACAACCAAGTCTTCTGGACCATACCAACTTTTCACCACGCTGATGGTGGACATTCATTTTTTTGAGCCAGGTAAAATTGCTTTGAAAATTACCCTCCCTGAGGAAGTATTCGCCAGAAGAATCTAAACCCAATTCGGCCTTTTCACTGCATATTTTCTCTCAACTGGGAAGACTGTGCAATGACTGTGAAAGTCTGCAGCCCCCACAGGAGAGTTCATGATCACAGGACCCCATTGTGCTCAGGCAACAAAGCTTGAGTAGGTTTTGGGTCCCTGCCCAGTCCTGTTCCATGCTATTTCTTTAAAGACATCTATACAATTTATTCCTCTTCCTGGGATTGCCAGAGAGGAAAACCCTACTCGTTCTAAAGTGGCCTAGCCGAACAAACAAGAGGAAATGAAGTACTCTGATAACTCCTCAAAAGCCATCACACCGGACAAATGCCCTTAATGGCGGACAATGGTGATAATTAACTAGAGAGTGAGGTGGAGGGGGTGAGCGACTTTCCTCTGCATTATATAACCTTTCCTGAATCTATCCTAATTCTCTCTTGCTATTCAGACTTAATTTCTGTAGGCCTGTATGCAGTGTGTTTTTTTATAGCGAAAAAAGGTGTCGGTGCTCAAATGTCAGGCCACCCTTCAGGAATGGGGTGATCACTGAGGGACCTATCCCACAATAGCCTGGCCCCCTGCAACCAGTCACAGAATCTATGACAAGGCAGAATTGGTGTGTAGAGCCTGAGCTCTTTCATTAAAACTTGGAGACCATGGGTCAATTTTACCAGACAATGGTGCCGGTACTCAGTACCCCCAAGTACCCCCTCAAAAAAAAAGCCCTGCCTGTATGTGCCACTACAAACACATCTTTTGTGTCTTACAGATCTAAACCCCTAATTCCAGGGGCGTAGCCAGACCTCAAAGTTTGGGAGGTCTGGAGCCCAAAGTTTCACTAAAACCGAACACGCACATGACGTGAGAGGAAGCAGTGAAGGCAATGCGCAGAGAACAGCGCTGGAGAAAAGCTTCAGCGGGCGGGGGTTAGGGATACCAGCCTGCCAAACCAGGAGTCTCAGATTCAATTTGGCGGGGGGCCGTAGCTACGCCACTGCCTAATTCTATACAAGTCATCAAAAATTGTGTACGAAAATTTGGGTGTGCGTCCAATTTGCGCATGTAATTTAATTAAATAATGAGCTAATTAGCAACAGTAATTGACTTTTTAATTGTGCTTTAATGTGCAAGCAACCTGCTTTCACTGGCTGGACACCTAAAACAGAAAAAAGGCTGCATAGGAATAGCAAGGATAAATTCATACAGCTGATCTGCTGAATTTCTCCCAATCTTATGTTCAACATTAAGGAATCTTTCACGTGCTCATCTTCCAATGTGGTATATATCATTCAGTGTAAAAAATGCAACGAAGGCTGCTACATTGGAGAAACAAGTCAGATCCTAAAGAAGAGATTTAATTTACATAGACGCCATATGAAAAATTCTAGTACCAATAAAGATGTCACGCCTGTGGGGCAGTACTTTACAAAACCAGAACACTGTACCGGTGATTTCATGGTAAGAATCCTGAAAGGGAACTATAAAACAATACAGGAACGTAAGACCTTTGAAGTCAGAATGATTAAATATGTTGACACCCACCAGACAGGACTTAACAATGATCTGGGTTTTCTAGCCCATTATAAACCATAAAGTTGTACTGCTTTGTCACCCTCCTGTCTCCATGCATATCTCCCTGTCCCTCATCCACCCGACTCTTCCTGTCTCTCACCTATCCACCCCCATCCTGTTAGACTGTCACTGAAATGCTTTGATGTTTCACTTATATATACTGTCATCTACCAACATTTGCTTATTTCCGATCTGATGAAGAAGGGCAACCTTCGAAAGCTAATCAAGAAATGTATTATGTCCAATAAAAAAAGGTATCATTTTATTTTATTTTCCATGTTTTATTTTGTTTTATTTCTATTGATTACCTTTAAAAGTGGACTACCACGGCTACCACACCTCTCTACTCCCAATCGTATAGAAGCATCAGTGGAATTCAAACCCTGGTCACTCTGGGTCAGAGCCTGCTGCTCTAACCACTAGGCTATTTCACATCTACTAATCTGTTTTATAGTTCTTTTGATTTGTGATAGTGAGTGACCGGCTGAAGTATGAATGCCTGAGGCATGCAGGTTTAACGGCTTTTCCTTGACTCATCCTGCAAGGAATGCATCCTTACTTTTACCCAGAAATTGAGTGGAGATGTAGCAACCTGCAAAGTTTTCTTCATGAGCTGTTGCGTGGTCATTAACCCACATCCTGTTATTCCTCTGAACTGATGGGCCAATGCTCCAAACCTAACACCGGAACTAAAGGCGATTAGTATTGGACTAACGCTGGCGTTAATGCGTGCAGAATGCTCAAAGCACAGGAAAGAACGTGCACCCAAAGATGAATGCAAATTGTGCTTACATGTAGTCAAACGGATGTTAATGAGGTCTTTTGGTATTCCTTCCCGATGCTCAGAAAACAGCGCTGCAATGCGCAGAGGGATGACGGCTTCTGATGCCGTCAATTAACGCCAGGTCTGGGCCAGCATTAGGGTTGAAGAGAAGACTGTTGCCAAACTTTTACAGATTTTAAAAACTGCAGATTTGTCTTGTTTTACAAGAAAAATAAGATGTGTGTTTCAGAGCCAAACCGAAGCGTATTTGATCCTTTCGCTCGGCGCGTAGGAGCCTTGCCACAAAATTCACGTCAGCATTTGAAAACCACACTTCAAGAGTGCTGCTTGAATTGCTTTAAATAATAAGAAAAAAAGCATGTGGACAATTAAATTCCTCTCCCGTCCCTCACGCTCAATAGTCATGTGCATATTCTCTACCATACTGGAAAGAAAACGCCAGAAGAGACAGATAAGGGGGGATATGATTGAGGTCTACAAAATCCTGAGTGGTGTAGAACGAGTAGAAGTAAATTGGATTTTTTACTTGTTCCAAAAGTACAAAGACTAGGGGACAGTCGAGGAAGTTACATCGAAATACTTTTAAAACAATTAGGAGTAAATATTTTTCACTCAACAAATAGTTAAGCTCTGGAACTGTTTGCCAGAGGATGTGGTAACAGCGGTTAGCGTATCTGGATTTACAAAAGGTTTGGACAAATTCCTGGAGGAAAAGTCCATAGTGTGCTATTGAGACAGACATGGGAAGCAACTGCTTGCCCTGGGATTTGTAGTATGGAATGTTGCTACTCTTTAGGGTTCCAGAATCCTGCTACTCTTTGAGATTCTTCATGGAATCTTGCACCAACGGCCGGTGGAGAGGATACAGCATATTTCGCTTATGGCATCGAAGGAGGCAACGGGGGAGTCTATTTCCACAACTTACACTCAACATGAAATTGATTTACGTGTCTCAGCGATTCAACCATTGATAAGACCACAAGAAATATCACTGCAAACTATTTGGACTGTCATCGAAACCCTGCACAAGGTTTGTTCTTTTGTCTCAGTTTCCTTGAATAATTCTGTGCAAACAAGAGAGACTAAGAATATAATTGAAACTATTTCCACTAAACAAAATACGTTGGAAACTGAAGTGCTTAAACTTCAAGAGAATCAAGCCCAGTTTGCTGGAGATAGATTGTTATTGCATCGTAAGATAGAAAATAGAGAGAATGCAATGAGAAATTTTCCTTATTCAAGATTTACTTCACCAAGGGACATGTTCCAAAGATTCCTAAAAGAGAATTTTAAATATTCAGAACACTCTTTTCCTGTTCACCTATCCACACCCATCCTGTTAGAATATCAATGATATGCTTTGATGTCCCCATGCATACCTCCGACCCACCCCCATCCTCCCACCCTGTCAGACTGTCATAGTAATGCTTGAATGTTTTCACTTATATACACTGTCAGCTAGCACATTTGCTTATTTCTGATCTGACGAAGAAGGGCAACCTTCGAAAGCTAATCAAGAAATCTATTAAGTTATGTCCAATAAAAAAGGTATCATCTTATTCTCTTTTCCATGTTTTATTTTGTTTGATTTCTATAGATTCTACATGGAATGTTGCTATTCCACTAGCAACATTCCATGTAGAAGTCGGCCCTTGCGGATCACCAATGTGGCCGTGCAGGCTTCTACATGGAATGTTGCTAGTGGAATAGCAACATTCCATGTAGAATCTCCAATAGTAGCAACATTCCATGTAGAATCTCCAATGGTATCTATTTTACTGTCATAGTAATGCTTGAATGTTTTCACTTATATACACTGTCAGCTAGCACATTTGCTTATTTCCGATCTGAGGAAGAAGGGCAACTTTCGAAAGCTAATCAAGAAATGTATTAAGTTATGTCCAATAAAAAAGGTATCATCTTATTTTCTTTTCCATGTTTTATTTTGTTTGATTTCTATAGATTCTACATGGAATGTTGCTATTCCACTAGCAACATTCCATGTAGAAGTCGGCCCTTGCGGATCACCAATGTGGCCACGCAGGCTTCTGCTTCTGTGAGTCTGATGTCCTGTACGTGCAGGACGTCAGACTCACAGAAACAGAAGCCTGCGCAGCCTTCTACATGGAATGTTGCTAGTGGAATAGCAACATTCCATGTAGAATCTCCAATGGTATCTATTTTACTGTCATAGTAATGCTTGAATGTTTTCACTTATATACACTGTCAGCTAGCACATTTGCTTATTTCCGATCTGACGAAGAAGGGCAACCTTCGAAAGCTAATCAAGAAATGTATTAAGTTATGTCCAATAAAAAAGGTATCATCTTATTTTCTTTTCTATGTTTTATTTTGTTTGATTTCTATTGATAACCTTAAGAGTGGACTAACACGGCTACCACACTCCTTCACCTGTTCAAAAAATATATTGTATGACAACTGTGTTGAATCAGCAAAAAATCAAGCGAAACATGAAAATCAGCCTGAACAGGAAGTTTCATTGGACAATTTAGCTATCTCTACTTTATTAGAGCAATCTGAGGAAGAAGTAAAAAAACTAGAGCTACACGTTTGGTCTCTTGTGTATTTCTACAGGACAAGGAAGCATTATTGAGATTATATTTCCAAAAAGCCCAGCCTGTTTTTTTTTAGGAGGGAAAGTATTGATTTTTCCTGATATTTCCAAATGGACTCAGCAAAGGAGAAAAAAATTCCTTGGAATGAGACAAGAGGCTTTAGCATTGAATGTCCGTTTCCAACTACGATTTCCATGTAAATGTATTCTTTTCCTCAAAGATAAGAAATATGTGTTTTTTGAACCTCTCCAATTGCGCAGTTTTTTGAATGCTCAGGGAATTAATCAGTGAAGTTCCAAATGTTTAGCTGTTTAGATGTTAAAATAGGGGATGACTACCTATAGTTTACCTTTAACTATTACCTCTATAATCCAACTTCCTTTGGAATGTATATTCAAGGAACCTTCTAATTGTGGACTAAATAACCAAGTAGAACTACTTTGTTAAAAAATATATTTTTTCTGATTTGTTCTTTACAAGCTTGGTGTATGTCCTTCAAAGATTGTTGTATCTTTGTAAAACTTAAAAGCATTAAAAAAAATCTTTAAAGCAGCAGGTGCAGTGCCTTCTGTGTGAAAGCGGCAGATCGCCTCAGACGAGCCTTCCCTCACTGTGTCCCGCCCTCGCGGAAATACAAAGTTACATCAGAGGAGGGCGGGACACAGTGAGGGAAGGCCCGCCTGAGGCGATCTGCCGCTTTCACAGAGAAGGCGCTGCACTGTTGTTTTAGAGGTTTTTTTTTAAATGCAGGGGGTCGGACGACAGACAAAAGGGAGCTGAGGGTAGGCAGGTTGAGACGAGACTGCGGCGCCAGCGGCCTGGGAGCAGGAGAGGGCGAGAGACTCCGGTGCCAGGCCCTCCTTGGTGACCCAGGCCCGGGGAATTTTGCCCCCCTTGCCCCTCCCTCTCGGCGGCCCTGGAGTAGCCTAGTAGTTAGAGCAGCAACCTGATAAACCTGGGGAACTGAGTTCAATTCCCACTGCAGCTCTTAACCCTCCATTGCCTAAGGTACACAATAAGTACTTACATTTTATTTATTTATTTAATACATTTATACCCCACATTTTCCCACTAGTTGTAGGCTCAATGTGGCTTACATAGAACCGTAGGGAAGACTACAGTACACAAAAGTACAATTATACAATGTAAGAGTAAGGTAATAGACAAATAGGTATCATTTAAACAAGTAAGGTAGTAAAAGATAAAATACCAAGTTACATGTTAATAAGGTCGATTTAATCTTGCTGAAAACCAGGAATGGGTGGGTTAGGTTGAGTCAGGAAAGTAAGCCTTCTCGAACAGGATGGTCTTCAATAATTTTCTAAAATTTAGATAGTTCTGGGTTGATTTTACGGATTTGGGTAAAGCATTCCATAATTGTGTGCCTATGTAGGAGAAGTTGGAGGCGTAGGTAGATTTATATTTAAGGCCTTTACAATCAGGATAATGTAAATTTAGGTAGGATCGGGTTAAACTCAAACTGTTTCTAGCTGGTAGGTCAACCAGATCAAGTATGTATCAGGGAACTACACCATAAATGATCCTGTGAATCAGGGTGCAGACCTTAAAGGCAATACGTTCTTTGATGGGAAGCCAATGTAATTGTTCACGAAGGGGCTTGGCAGATTCAAATTTAGATTTACCAAAAATCTGTCTCGCCGCTGATTGTATGATTGTAAGCACAGAAAGGCAACACATTAAGTCCCATCTCCTTTCCCTAGTAGTTCATGCCCATGAGTGCAACTGGGGGTTTAAGCTTGAGAACTCCTCACTGACATTCAATAACAGCAGTTCTTTCGTTGCATCTGTGAAATGTGCAGACTACATTTTTTTTAACCTGTCCACAAGATACGAGCAGCTCCCCTCCATGCCTACTTCAGATTAAACAATGAAAAGGGATAAGAATAGCACGCTAAGGGGGTGTTTTATGAAGGCGTGCTCATGTTTTGAGCACACACTAAAATTGGGAGTGTGCTAAATGTTAGAGACAACCATAGGAATACATTGGCATCTCTAACGTTTAGCATGCGCCCAACTTTAGAACACGCTAAAAACGTGAGCGCGCCTTAGGAAAAGACCACCTAAAACAAACATAGCATAAACATGTGTGCATATTTATTTATTTATTTATTTCTTACATTTGTACCCCGCATTTTCCCACCTATTTGCAGGCTCAATGTGGCTTACATAGTGCCGTGAGGCGATAGCCACCTACGGTGAAGGAACAAATATAGATTGAAGTTATTTACAATGATATAGATATAAACTGACACATCAAGGGATCATAAAGAGGGAAGTTATATAACGAATATAAAGTTCAATACAAGTTTGGATTTCTTTGTGTTGTTGGATTTAGGTAATTAAGTTGGGTCAGTAGGATATGCTCTTCCGAACAGGTAAGTCTTTAGTAATTTCTGGAAGTTGAGGGGTCGTACGTAGTCCTCAGGGTTTTGGGGAGTACATTCCAGAGTCTTGTGCCTATAAATGAGAAGCTGGATCCATGATTTGATTTATACTTGAGACCTTTGCAACTAGGGTGGCGGAGATTTAAATAAGAAAGTGATGATCTGATTGAGTTTCTAGTTGGCAGGTCTATGAGGTTAGACATATATCCTGGAGCATCACCATATATAATTTTATGGACCAAGGTAGAAATTTTAAAAGTAATACGTTCTTTGATTGCTAGCCAATTTACACTCACCTTGATAACAATTCCATATTGTAGGAAAAAAGAACCCCAAAAGCCAATGAAAGCAAGCAAGCTATTAACATAACACTATTTCAGAAAAAGAGAAAGAAGCAGTACTACAATCATGAACCCTTGCAGGAAAAATACACATCAACAAAAGACACAAGCAGGTTTTTCTTGGCCATCCTTTACACTTACTTCTATACGGTAAAAATCCACAGGCTATTGGATGAACAGATGCCAATGCAAGCAAGCAAGCAAAGTCAAAATCCTGAAAAAGAAGACCAAAAGGTTAGAAAACCAATAACACACATCATTGATGCATCTTACACTCACTTCAGCCCCTCCCAAAAAGACCAATGCTGATAGCATGCACAAATATGATGCAATCACGCACAACGCCGATGCAATGGAACGCAAAACCAAAGAGACCAGCAAGCAGAGCTCCAGGCCATTAAAAAACCTCAATATTTTACAGCACTTTTTCAGCAGTATTTCTGCTTTTTATGGCATGCTTATGTGGTGCACACACATGATGTGAACCAACCACTGCGCATGCATGGGAGAACTGCATTGTTCTGTGCTGGTAGCACACAAAAGAAATCCGCATGCATTCCAGTTACTTTGCGTTCAGTTAGTGCAGTTATATTGCACATATAATTTGAATGCCATTAGCTTCGAGCATGGGAGCTCTGATTTTCTGCATTGCTTCTGCGGTGTAAGGCGGGCGCAGTTCCCTACAGTGAAGGAGTTTTGAGCATCGTCCCATGACAGCAGGAAAAGAACTGACAGCAGTTAGATTAGATAGAGGATTGACCCTGTAGGATTTCAGTAAAGCTTCTGTTATAACCATGAAATGGGTGAATCTGAAAGATATTTTTAAGAAGGTGATTGAATTGCAAATATTTATAGAAGGGTTGTGAATGGAGATTAGCTGGAAGCCCCTCTGCTCCTAATTTTAAGACTTGTGCTAATTTGACTTTTTTATGGTTGAACTAAGAGGAATTGTGGCCTCTTGGAAGCATGGATGGTGAAAAATTTGAAAACTCAAATAGCAAATAGGGTACTAATGTGACCTTGCCCTCAGGGTTGGGCAGTGGGTGGCGATGGAGACCTGCCATAAGTTCTCTCCCAGAGTTGGAAGGCACTGTGGTGGTGGGTTTGAAAACTGGAAGTCCTGGTTCTTGTTTCCGTTAAGTGGACAAGTTGAGGATTGTTCATTAAGTGAAGCCTTTCAAAAGGTAATCCATAAAGACTCCATTGTTACACCATTTTAGTGAATGGAATTTGTTGTTCAAGAAAACTGTATTTAATTTTAAAAAGTACAGGGGTTAGATTGATGAAGGTGTTTGGAATATACCAAAGACCTTCTACTTACTTCCGTTGTAACACTTGGCCATTGTTGGGAAAAGGATTTTGAGAAATGTCAACTCTAATTTCTGGAATTTGATGGACTATTAGATTCTTGGAACTTCCTGATAATTGATACACAACAGCAGACTTGCTGTTTTTATCATATGCTATATTTATTTACTTCATAGATTTATTCCATGCCTTATGCCAAGATGCTTTGCCATGTGGTATATAACCACTAGACAATAAAAGAAGCATTACATAATCTTGGACAACTCTAGGAAAGGATATCCGCCAGTAGAAAAAGCACATAGATCAAGCTATACAATAATAATTTAATTTCAGACCTGCCCTGGAGGACTGAGATATATTTCATACTTCAAAGCTCCTTGACAATGGAGCTTCGGAAAAGGGGACCATGGACAGGTACATTGTGATCACCTATGTTTAGGTTCATTTCCAGCCACAACTTTGTGCTGATTACCATTTTTATTTATTTATTTATTTGCTGCATTTGTATCCCACATTTCCCCACCTATTTGCAGGCTCAATTTGGCTTACATTATGTCGCAAAGGCGGACAACATTAACAGAATACAAAATATTGTTGCAAATATGGTACAAAGAAAAACAGGTAAATTAGAAGTAATAAGTAAGTAATTTGGAATATGTGAGACAAGGTATAATGTTCAGTAATGATAATGTGGATTAAAGTGTCTTAATTTAGAGAGTTCAATATTGGCTAGTACTAATGTAGATTAGTCAAGACATTATGGAGGATTCTCTTTGTAAGTCTCATGAGCTTAAAATCACAAATCACGAACTAAGGGGCCTTGTTACTAGAAGTTGTACTTAGGGTTCCTTTTATGAAGCTGCGGCTGGCGTTGGTGCGTGTTTTTGATGTACGCCGAGGCCCCCTTTTACCACAGTGGGTAAAAGGCAGGTCTTTCTTTTATTTCAGGAAATGGCCACGCGACAACCGAAAAACGCATGGTTTGTTGACGTGTCAGTACCAGATGATAGTTGGTTGGAGAGAGAGAACAGGAAAAGATCATGAAATACCAGGATTTACAAACTGAAACTGGAAGAATCTGGAAAATGGAATAAATGGTGGCTTTTTCAGTCATACGATGGAGTCGTACAAAGAACTTTGACTTGCTTCAACTGGAAGAATTAGCACCTTAGCAGCTATAAAATTAGCCATATTCCCAACTGTATGTATTCTAAGATAGTACCTCTAAAATTCTTAGGTCTTTGGGTAGAACTTGAATTCATGGAAGACACAACCAGTCAAACTATACCTAGATCTACATATATGTATCTGTATCTATGTTCTCTATCTATCTATCTAGATATAAATAGATTATAGATATATTTTTTCTTCGTATATCATCTTGAGCCAGTTGTTGCATGAGACAGACTCATCTTACAAACTTGTTGGTCTTGTGTTTCATCAATTGCTTTTGATCAATTATAAATAGATATATAGATGTAGATATTTGGAATCTTAGACAGTGCTGACACTTCTTTCATGAACAGCAACAGTTACCTATAGTCAGTTCCCAAAACCTCTACTGTTTTTGTCTGTAACTCATCCTTTTTGTGATGGAGGAATTGTGAAATACGTCCACTTCTTTAAAATTAGCTTTTAAGCCAGACGCATTAAGAGTTGGAGGAGGGGAAGTCAAGCTTTTCTGGATGACAGGAAGTTGCACTTCAAAAGGTGGAAAGTGGGTGATTTGGGTATAGGCAACTGGGCAAAAACACAGAATAGGACAGCAAATAAGGAACAAAAGTGTAGAGACGGTGGACCTCTTTCAAATGAAGGAAATCTCTAGACTGAGGAGGCAAAGGTTAAACGTGAAAGCGGACAGACTCAAGAGTAGACTAAGGATATATTTCTTTATAAATAGGATGGTGGATATGTGGAATGGCCTTCCAGTGGCGTCGGTGGAGATTAGGACTGTATCTGAATTCAAGAAAGCATGGGACAAGCACAGAGGATCCCTAAAGGGAGAGAGGAAAGTATAGTAGAAATTAGCAGTTGGTATGGATGGGCAATCTGGATAGGCCATATGTACTTTTTTTGTTGTCCGTGTTTCTATGAACATTAGGACCACTTAGAACTCAGGCCCACCTAACAGCAGCACTCATTTAGTGGTAGCTGGTGGGGATCACAAGCTCTGCCAGTTAAAGACCTCCCCCTGATGGTTCTGAAAACATTGCTCTCCACTTCAGCAGTCTGAGCTTCCTAAGCTTGCACCTGCGCTGGTTCAATTTTAGGCGCATGCGTGTTGCAGGCTGCCAAGGTGGAGAGCAGTATTTTTCCGCCAGCTGAGATATATTTTTAAGTTGGTAGGGGAGGGGGTAGAACATTTGGTGCCCACCCACTTCTTGTCTAGGCCCACCCAAAATCTGCTGTCTAGCTACGCCCCTGGGTACCACGTGGCAGCCATAAAGCAGAACAACAGCGTAAGGGCTGATTTGTGGAAGTGAATACCAATGCACACTGTATCTTAGATCTGAGACATAGGGATGTTCATGTTGTTAAATCATTTCATTTTGCCTTCGTATTGTTTCTATCATATATTTTCCCATTTACATTGTTTCATTTTAGCATGTTTTAAAATTGTGTTTTTAATAACGGTTTGTCGGACCCACTTTGTTGCAATTAGTTTGGCTAAAGGCAGAATAAAAAGTGTAATAAATCCAACCAGACGACATTTTTGCAATGGACCCTCTGTCTTTTATTACCATCTTATCACTATCATCAAAAAGCAAATGTATCAAAATATGGCCATTTGTTAAGTGTTGATACTGTTGTTTGTTTCTTATCTGTAATAAGATGACCCTTAAAAGAGCTAGTCACATGTGCCTGATGGTTTCCCTATGATAGTGCTGGATGAATTTGCCTTACGGTTTTATTAAACAATGTTCTTCCACAAAGATGACTTTTTTTTTACTTGGACTCAGTGGTACACACATGAAAAACATTTTTCATTATTTCTTTATCATTATGACTGGTCACTGCTTGTGTACCATACCAGCAAACCTCTACTGACAGAAAAACAGCCTCACCAATAGTGGCTTGCAAACATAACCCAGGCAGCCGTGTGTACCCTCCCCACCCCCCAGCATAATCACATAAACACTGTTCTGATATACAAGGTCACAGCTTTATTTGGATATACATAAACAATATCCATTCCCTGAACAAGGCACAGTTTGCCATATCCATCCATATTCAGCCCTAAGTACACTATCCTGCACCAGCCAGGTCAATGCTATGTTGGGGCAGCCATCCAGTCCCAGACTAGATACTTGCATGGGAACGGGGGTCTGCGGGAATCCCGCAGAACCCGCAGGGTTCCCATGGGAGCGGAAGCCGTTCCTGTGGAGTTCCCGTTGGGATGGAAGCCATTCCTGCGGGGTTCCCATGGGGATGGAAGCTGTTCCTGCGGGGTTCCAGTGGCAACGGAAGCCGTTCCTGCAGGGTTCCTGTGGGGACCTAAAGAATTCCTGTGGGGTTCCCGTGGAAGTGTACGCTGCACTTGGCACCAGCCTCTCACTTACCGAGTACCAAGTTGTTTGAGAGCTGTCTCCTCCTCCTCCTTGCTTTGACAGCACAGATGCAGAAAGTCTCCATTAAGGAGGTGGTAGAGATACAAATGGTGATGAAATTCAAAAAGGCATGGGATGAACACAGAGAATCTCTCATTAGAAAATGGAAGTTATAAAAAACCTAAACTTAAATGGCTGCTTGTGTATGAATGTGTCGAGTGGCACTTAGATGGCGACTCTGGCTGTGATGAACTAGGGCTGATAGCAGGAGACCTGTACGGTCTGTGTCTCATATATGGCAATCTGGTTTAGGATGGGCTGGAAAGGGCTTAGACAGCAACTTTAGTGGCTAGAACATGAGGACAGTGCTGAACAGACTTTTACGGTCTGTGTCCCACAAATGAGAAGATGAATAGGCTGGAGTGGGCTTCAAGGGCAACTTCAGCAGTTGGAACATAAGGATACGGCCAGGTGGACATCTATGGTCTATGTCCCAGAAATGCCACAGAAAGACCATAATCAAGTATGTAATATCACATTCATTGTTGATTTAATCATGAATTGATAATGATTGTGACTATTGGGCAGACTGAATGGACCGATCCGGTTTTTATCTGCTGTCATTTACTATGTTACTATTAATCCTCTCTGCTCCTGGGCTGATACGTTGCTCAGACTAAGATTGAATGGAACCAATTTTTAAAAAAAAAGACGAACTCAAGATGATGATTTTGACAGTTCCTCTTTTTTGTCTGAGCAATGTATCATGAGCCTCCCTATTTCCGCATGACATTTTTTACGTCTTAGGACATTCACTAATTGATAGGCCGAATCCTCAACTAGGGGAAGTGGCCCGATTGGGAGCGTCTGACGTCAGGTTTTAAAAAGCCACTGCCATATTGACAATCATAGAAAGAAAGGGAAGCCTCAGGAAAGATGTCAGGCAGTATTGTTTCACGGAGAGGGTGGTGGATGCTTGGAATGTCCTCCCGTGGGAGGTGGTGGAGATGAAAACGGTAACAGAATTCAAACATGCGTGGGATATGCATAAAGGAATCCTGTGCAGAAGGAATTGATCCTCAGAAGCTTAGCCAAAATTGGGTGGGGGGAAGAGGGGTTGGTGGTTGTGAGGCGAGGATAGTGGAGGGCAGACTTATACGGTCTGTGCCAGAGCCAGTGATGGGAGGCGGGACTGGTGGTTGAGAGGTGGGAAATACTGCTGGGCAGACTTGTACGGTCTGTGCCCTGAATAAGGCAGGTACAAATCAAGGTAAGGTTTACACATATGTTTGTCTTGTTGGGCAGACTGGATGGACCGTGCAGGTCTTTTTCTGCCGTCATCTACTATGTTACTATGTTACTATGTAAGCCAGCACTGAACATGAGGCGAGATTTATCACCAAGGGTGAGGTTTTACTATCAGAACTATGTGGTGTAATTAATCTACTTTCCTGCAGATAACTCCAAGGGCACCACAGACCCTGATGCAGGAGTTGAAATTCGGGCCGAAGTTGGGCCGTGGACGGTGATAAGAAGACTGAACAGCTGGAGAGATAAGTGATCCTCATAATACCATTAAACAAACAGAACTAAGTGATTTGGGGGTCACAGATTTGAAACTAAGGAGGTTTTTTAGCCGGTGATGATTGGACACAGCTCCCTTAAGTTGAACAAGTAATCAACAAAGGAGTGCCTATCCGTGTTTGAGGCTTTTCCTCCTATCAACACGAACACACCACACAAGACGTTTCTAAAATAGAGATCTACATTATTGATGACTTGATTTGTATCTGCCATTTTCAGGGCACAGACCGTAGAAGTCTGCCCAGCACTAGCCCCGCTGATTAACCAATTTTTTAATATTGATTCTGTATATTGAGAATAATGAAGTATAATTATTCGGCTGCGTTTCTGAATACAAGTTTACTCTTGTTAAATTATGTTAAAATAATAAATAAAATTTTTTTAAAAAAAGATGAATATCTTAATTACTGCTGCTCTTAAAATGGTTCTTATGCATTGGAAAGACAATTCTAACCTTAATTCTACTTAATTGTACAAATCTATAAATTTGAAGTGTCTTTAGCAGATAAATTAGGAAGGACAAGTTTAGTTATGAATATTTGGTTTCCTGTAGGAAAATACTTGGAGTCTTGTCATTCTCAGTCACTTATCTTAAGTCATATTATCTTTAAGCAGCAAATATTCAACTAAGTTGTTAATAAGGTAAGCTGTTTTTTTTCTGTGTAACATATACCACTTCTGTTCTTATTGCTAATAACTTGTCTGTCATTTATAAAATCTTAATAAAATTCGTGGATTAAAAGAAAAAGAAAGAGGGTGATAACTAATGGATTCAGCAAAACCTTAATACGGCTTGACAGGCATGCAAAGCTGATTTTAGTGTGCGAGACACGTTTAGCTGTGTGACCAGATTCTTTGAAATAGGATAAGGTTGCAGCACGCTTCTTGAGCGCTGCAGGTAAAGCGTGAATCTAATAGCAGTGGAATAGTTTACCAGATACTTTCATATACGTTTACGCAATTTCTTTAGCTCTCACAAAGCCTCTGAGGAAACTGCAATGGTCTTGGAAGAGTCGAGGGAGCCTGCTTTTGTAGGTTTCGAAGAAATAGGTTTAAGAGTGAAAGCTTGTTTTCTTTTCAGTGTGTTCGGTTGTATAACCTGCTTTTCAGTGTAAACATAAAAGTGGATAATTTATTTAATTTCTTGTGTGGTTTTGAAGGTCTGTTTTAATATCATCATCTGTAGGACACTGACGTAATTTTCTGGCCTGGAAAAATGTTACCTCAGAGGACAGTCAGCTTGTGGTTCTCTGTGAAACATTATCATTGTCCGAACACATCAAAACCTAACCAAGAATGTAATACATTTGAAATTAAAACGATCAAGCATCAAGGGACTTAAGAGGGATATTGGTTCTTAATCCTATAAACTGAGATAGTCTTTCAGTAGTTGTAAATTCTGCTGTCAGTCACTTTAAGCTTTCAAATACTGCTAGAAATTGCCCCCCCCCCCCCATCCTTTTACTTTAGAGTTCTTTATAGCTTTGACAGCGAACACCAGATCACCACTGTAATGGAACCTGTAATTTGCCTTTATTCTCCAGTGACATCATGCCTAACTAATCCTGCCTTGACCTGAAGAAAGGAGCAGAGCTCTTGAATGCTAATCACAAATGTATTAAGTAGAGTAAAGTAGTAGAAGATGACAGAGAAAGACTGAAATGACCCACGTAATCTGCCTGCTAAGGTGGTTAGTGCTATAACCGTCACTCCATGCAGGTTACCCCTTCCCCCATGCCTTCATTTATGGTTGATATTGCTGCTCTATGCAGATTACCCCCCCCCCCCTTCCTGTGTCTCTTCTCTGGGATGCAAAAAGTTATTTCACTGTTGTTCTGATCTGAAGTGCCCACTGACGGGCTTCCCATCTTCTTCTCATTGGAATCATGAAGCGAGTGGAATGCTTAAGGTTATTGAATGTTCTAAACCACACGGAAAGAAGAGGACACTCCATGAAAGAATGAGGAGCAGATTGAAAACAAATCGTAGAAAGTCTGCGCATAATTACAATGTGGCCGGATTCAAGAGAGGATTGTACAAGTTCCTGGAGGAAAAGTCCAGATAGACTTGGAAGAACCATTGGGCATCCCTGGAAAGGAGTTATGAGAGATGGATCTGCTGGGTGCTTGTGACCCAAATTTGCCACTCTCCAAAACAAGATGCTGGGCTCGATGGACCTTGATCTGACTCAACATGGCTTTTACTATGTTCTTACTTGTTATATAAGTTCTTCCTTTATTCCATGACTATTTTATGTCCATTACCTTTTCTGGGAGGGCATGTTAGTCCAGCAAACAGGAATTACTTACGATCGGTTTGTTCAGCTTTATTTCAACCTATCCTAGCAGACAAACATAACAGCCACATTATTATCTTCAAGATAAGACAACAAACCATGATTTTGGTAAAAGAAAAAATTCATACCAGCCGATATTCAGCCTTTGGGAGGCAGGCTGGCTAAGTCCTGTGATAGGTGCTGAGCCTGAATCTCGATGCTGGGCCATTTCTGGTGACTGGCATTAAATATCCATTTTTGGGGGGATCTGGTATAAACGTAAAAAGCCGAGGACCCCTTTTACAGCAGCTGGTAAAAGGGAAGTCTCATTTTTCCTACAGGAAATGGCCGGGTGGCACGTAAAGCACTTGCCTTGTGGCCATTTGGGGGGGGGGGGGGGAAACCCTTACCGCCACCCATTGAGGTGGTGGTAAGGGCTCCCGTGTTGACCCAGCGGTTAGCAGGCAGCGCGTGGCACTTCCCAATTACCGCCGGGTATACTCCGGTGCTACTAAAATAAATACATTTTTGTAGCGCCGGAAATGATGGTGCGCTAGGAGTGGGAAGTATTGTATTGTATTGTAACATTTATAACCTGCGCTTTCTCACCTGTAGCGGGCTCAATGCGGCTTACATTAAAAAAAAAAAAAAATTTACAAGATAGCACAAAATGGATAAAACATTTAAATATAATATATAAAGAGGTGGACTAAGAAAGGATAAGGGAGGAAGGTGGTAGAGGTAGGGAGCGGAAGAGGGTGTAAGTTGAGTAAAGTGTTGTGAAAAATAAAGAATGTATTATAATGGTTCGGAGAGGGATGAATTCAAAAGGAAAAAACAAACAAACCAAAAACATATTAAATTCTGCTAAGTAGTCAGATCCAGGTATCGCAGATGGATTTCTAATTTAAGTCAAGTCATATGAGTAGGCTTGCTTGAAAAGGTGAGTTTTAAGTAGTTTCCGGAAGGGTAGATGATTATTGACTATACGAATCGATCGTGGTAGGGTGTTCCAGAGCTTGCTGCCTATAACGGAGAAATTGGATACATAGTATGTTTTGTATTTGATTCCTTTACAGTTGGGAAGGTGTAAGTTACGATCAGTTCGAGAAGATCTAGAGCAATTCCTGGTAGGAAGGTCAATCAGATTGTACATGTAGGCTGCGGTAGCCCAACGGTACTTCCTGTATAGCCAGCGGTAAGCCCGTGTTGGGCTTACCGCCGCTTAGTAAAAGGAGCCCCAACTTAATATTCAGTACCAACCAATTATTTTATTTATTTATTTATTTTATTTTATTGCATTTGTATCCCACATTTTCCCACCTTTTTGCGGGCTCAGTGTGGCTTACAATAAGTTGTGAGTGATAGAAATACAATCTGTTACTACTCGGTTATGGATTACATTGTGAGGAGTTATGCGAGACAAACTCAGAATATCATTAAGGGATATAACAATGGAAAAGTTTATAGCGGCAGGACTGCTACTCAGTCTCACAATTCCATTTTTAGCTTGGGGGGCTTTTTTTTAAAACCCTCCCAAAAAAATATAGAATATTCAGAGCCAACGCCTGCATAGATAAGCGGCCTTATTTAGCCCCTTTTCTGAATATTGCCGGCACCCACGTAAACTGGGGCTAATCCCCAGTGCCGCCCCTAAACTGCCCATTTTTAGCTTTCCTTCTTTCATAATATACCTGAAAAAAGTCTTGTCCATTGAGCCCAGCATCCTGTTTCCAACAGTGGCCAATCCAGGTCACAAATACCCGGCAAGATCCCAAAAATGTACAAAACATTTTATACTGCTTATCCCAGAAATAGTGGATTTCCCCCAAGTCCATTTAATAACGGTCTGTGGACCTTTCCTTTAGGAAGCCGTCCAAACCTTTTAAAAACTCTGCTAAGCTAACCGCCTTTACCACATTCTCTGGCAACGAATTCCAGAGTTTAATTACACGTTGAGTGAAGAAAGATTTTCTTTGATTCGTTTTAAATTTACTACATTGTAGCTTCATCGCATGCCCCCTAGTCCTAGTATTTTTGGAAAGCGTGAAAGGAGTAGATTCTATATATCATGCCTAAAAAATTGCCGCTAAAATGAACTACGCCTAGGCATATTCTATAAAGTATGCCTAAATTTACGCATACTTTATAGAATAAACCTAAGCTTCCTGTGGTTTATGGAATATACCAAGCGCCTGCCTGTGCGACTACATTTAGTCACGGGCAGTTAGCCAATTAAAACTTGGTGTAAATGCTGACACATAAATTAGGCGTGGTCTGGGTGTATTCTATAACAATGCACTTAGATTTTAGAAACGCCCATGACCCGCCCATTCAACACCCATGGCCACACCCCCTTTTCAATGATGTGACTTAGAATATGTTTAGGCAGTTGTGTGTGTGTGTAAATTCTAATTAAGTGGCAATTATCAGCGCTGATTGGCTTGTTAATTAATTAAGTTGCATGTGCAAATCCAAAATACGACTGGATTTGACAGACAATTTAAGTCGTGATATATAGAATCCAGGGGACAGGTGATAATTTAATAGGGGCAATTATATAAATGCACACCTGCATTTACACACTCCCCCAAATTCTATATATGGTGCCTTAAGTTGCGCTAATATGGCCGCACAACTTAATTAACAAGCCAATAGGCACCAATAATTGATACTTAACAACCAATTAGTGTCACTAATTGGCTTTAATTAGAGTTTACATGCACATCTTTCTAGACGCATTCTACAACGCAGTGTGCGTAAATTCTAATGTGTGCAGTTGAAAAGGGGGCGTGGTCCTGGGCGTGGAATGGGCGGGTTATGGGCATTTCAAAAAACTACGCACTATTATGGAATACACCCAATCTGTGCCTAACTTAGGCGCAGGTATTTAGGCTTGGTTTTAGGTGGCCTAAATGGGTGCACCTAAATTTTAGACGCAAGAACGGCACGTAGGCATATTCTCTAAACTATGCCTAACTTTAGGTATAGTTTATAGAATCATGCTAACCGCATGGTTTTTCGGTGCTGGTTTTTAAGGCGCTATTTATAGAATTTGGTCCTCCTTCTGCATAAAAAATAGCACTCATGCATGTAAGTACCCTAAGCGCTGTTCTATAAAGAACATATAAGTGCTAACGTGTAATTAAACTCTGGAATTCTTTGCCAGAGAATATGGTAAAGGTTAGCTTAGCGGGGTTTAATAAAAGGTTTGGACGGCTTCCTAAAGGAAAAGTCCATAGACTATTATTAAAATGGACTTGGGGAAAATCCACTGCTTATTTCTGGGATAAGCAGTATGAAATGTTTTGTACTTTTTTGGGATCTTGCCAGGTACTTGTGACCTGGATTGGCCACTGTTGGAAACAGGATGCTGGGCTCGATGGACCTTTGGTCTGTCCCAGTATGGCAACACTTATGCACTTGGAATTCTGAATGGAATCTTGCTACTCTTTGGGGTTCTACATGGAATGTTGCTATTGTTTAGGTTTCTGCCAGGTACTTGTGACCTGGATTGGCCACTGTTGGAAACAGGACGCTGGGCTCGATGGACCTTTGGTCTGTCCCAGTATGGCAACACTTATGCACTTGGAATTCTGAATGGAATCTTGCTAGTCTTTGGGGTTCTACATGGAATGTTGCTACACTTTGAAATTCTGCATGGAATCTTGTTGTTCTTTAGAATTCTAGAATCTTGCTACTCTTTGGGGTTCTACATGGAATGTTGCTATTGTTTAGGTTTCTGCCAGGTACTTGTGACCTGGATTGGCCACTGTTGGAAACAGGATGCTGGGCTCGATGGACCTTTGGTCTGTCCCAGTATGGCAACACTTATGCACTTGGAATTCTGAATGGAATCTTGCTAGTCTTTGGGGTTCTACATGGAATGTTGCTACACTTTGAAATTCTGCATGGAATCTTGTTGTTCTTTAGAATTCTAGAATCTTGCTACTCTTTGGGGTTCTACATGGAATGTTGCTATTGTTTGGGTTTCTGCCAGGTACTTGTGACCTGGATTGGCCACTGTTGGAAACAGGATGCTGGGCTCGATGGACCTTTGGTCTGTCCCAGTATGGCAACACTTATGCACTTGGAATTCTGAATGGAATCTTGCTAGTCTTTGGGGTTCTACATGGAATGTTGCTACACTTTGAAATTCTGCATGGAATCTTGTTGTTCTTTAGAATTCTAGAATCTTGCTACTCTTTGGGGTTCTACATGGAATGTTGCTATTGTTTGGGTTTCTGCCAGGTACTTGTGACCTGGATTGGCCACTGTTGGAAACAGGATGCTGGGCTCGATGGACCTTTGGTCTGTCCCAGTATGGCAACACTTATGCACTTGGAATTCTGAATGGAATCTTGCTAGTCTTTGGGGTTCTACATGGAATGTTGCTACACTTTGAAATTCTGCATGGAATCTTGTTGTTCTTTAGAATTCTAGAATCTTGCTACTCTTTGGGGTTCTACATGGAATGTTGCTATTGTTTGGGTTTCTGCCAGGTACTTGTGACCTGGATTGGCCACTGTTGGAAACAGGATGCTGGGATCGATGGACCTTTGGTCTGTCCCAGTATGGCAACACTTATGCACTTGGAATTCTGAATGGAATCTTGCTAGTCTTTGGGGTTCTACATGGAATGTTGCTACACTTTGAAATTCTGCATGGAATCTTGTTGTTCTTTAGAATTCTAGAATCTTGCTACTCTTTGGGGTTCTACATGGAATGTTGCTATTGTTTGGGTTTCTGCCAGGTACTTGTGACCTGGATTGGCCACTGTTGGAAAGAGGATGCTGGGCTCGATGGACCTTTGGTCTGTCCCAGTATGGCAACACTTATGCACTTGGAATTCTGAATGGAATCTTGCTAGTCTTTGGGGTTCTACATGGAATGTTGCTACACTTTGAAATTCTGCATGGAATCTTGTTGTTCTTTAGAATTCTAGAATCTTGCTACTCTTTGGGGTTCTACATGGAATGTTGCTATTGTTTAGGTTTCTGCCAGGTATTTGTGACCTGGATTGGCCACTGTTGGAAACAGGATGCTGGGCTCGATGGACCTTTGGTCTGTCCCAGTATGGCAACACTTATGCACTTGGAATTCTGAATGGAATCTTGCTAGTCTTTGGGGTTCTATATGGAATGTTGCTACACTTTGAAATTCTGCATGGAATCTTGTTGTTCTTTAGAATTCTAGAATCTTGCTACTCTTTGGGGTTCTACATGGAATGTTGCTATTGTTTGGGTTTCTGCCAGGTACTTGTGACCTGGATTGGCCACTGTTGGAAACAGGATGCTGGGCTCGATGGACCTTTGGTCTGTCCCAGTATGGCAACACTTATGCACTTGGAATTCTGAATGGAATCTTGCTAGTCTTTGGGGTTCTACATGGAATGTTGCTACACTTTGAAATTCTGCATGGAATCTTGTTGTTCTTTAGAATTCTAGAATCTTGCTACTCTTTGGGGTTCTACATGGAATGTTGCTATTGTTTAGGTTTCTGCCACGTACTTGTGACCTGGATTGGCCACTGTTGGAAACAGGATGCTGGGCTCGATGGACCTTTGGTCTGTCCCAGTATGGCAACACTTATGCACTTGGAATTCTGAATGGAATCTTGCTAGTCTTTGGGGTTCTACATGGAATGTTGCTACACTTTGAAATTCTGCATGGAATCTTGTTGTTCTTTAGAATTCTAGAATCTTGCTACTCTTTGGGGTTCTACATGGAATGTTGCTATTGTTTAGGTTTCTGCCAGGTACTTGTGACCTGGATTGGCCACTGTTGGAAACAGGATACTGGGCTTGATGGACCTTTGGTCTGTCCCACTATGACACTACTTATGTACTATATATGATATTTTTGTTTTATTCTCTATTCCTTTCATAACAATTCTTAATATTCTAATATTCTATTTGATTTTTTGGACACCACTGCATCCTGAGCAGAAGATTTCAATGGATGACATGAAGATCCTTTTCCTGGTGGTAACTCCTAATGTGGAGTCTACCATTATGTAGCTATAGTTTAGGATAGTATTCTCTATGGGGTCCTTTTACTAAGCCATGGAAGCGTTTTTATAGTCTCCAAAAGGTCCTCCTGCAATTTCTCACAGTTCACGTTGATTTAACAACCGTGAATAATTTTGTGCCCATCTGCAACTTTGATCATTTCACTCATTGTTCCCATTTCCAGATCATTTAGAAATATTTTGAAAAGCACCAGCCCCAGCACAGATCCCTGTGATACTCCCAGGGGCGTAGCCAGACAACAGATTTTGGGTGGGCCTAAGCAAGAAGTGGGTGGGCACCAAGTGTTCTCCCCCCTCCCCCGCTACGACCAGAAAAATATTTCAGCTGGCGGGAGAACGCTTCTTTCCACCTTGGCAGTCTGCAGCAGGCATGCGCTGAAAACTGAGCATATGTGCAGGTGCCAGTATCGTGGAGAGTAGCGTTTTCATTACCATCAGGGGGGAGTCTTCTGCTGGCAGAGCTTGGGATCCCTACCAGCTACCGCTAAATACGTGCTACTGTTGGGTGGGCCTGAGCCATAATTGGGTGGGCCCTGGCACACCCAGGCCCACCTGTGGCTACACCACTGGATACTCCACTATTCACTTTCCTCCCCATTGGCCATTAAATCCACAATTTGTTTTCTATTTTGTAACCAGTTCCCACTACACAACAGGACACTACCTCCTATCCCATTGCTTTTTTAATTTCCCAGAGGTCTCTCGTGAAGCACTTTGTATAATGCTTCCTGAAAATCTGGGTATACTACATCAACTGCCTCATCTTTAGCCACATATTTATTCAATAGACCATATCTTTATTCAAAGTAATATATTTGAGTCCCTAAACAGAACAGTGCCACCTGGTGACCTGAGGATAGATTGCAGTCTTCAATATATTAGATTTGAGCACATGGTTTTTGTATAGATCTAATAGTGACTACACATTTCCCTCCAACTGGTTTCAGTGCTGCCTCTTGACCAGCTGGAAGAAGTGCTGAAGGCAGTTTCTTTTTCCCTTGTGAGACTGAATGTGTCGCTAGACTAGATTCTGCAGCCTGTGTTGATAACTTTTCTCAGGAATAATCAACAATATTTAACTTGCTGCTTTTACCCTCCCCCCCTTCCACAGTACCTGACAGAATAAACCACTGAGGCATATCTTGAAACTCTTACTTAGCATGTCAACAACAACATCTTACCCTGCAAAAGGTCACTGGTATTAAATTTCCCTTCTTCAGCAAACTCACATAAGCCTTCTGTTTCCAGTTAGCCAGTGGAACTAACAAAGCGAGCCATTGTCCAATATGTACACCCAAAGTGCTTAACGGGGGCTTTGCAAAAACAACTGGGCATGTTCAGACAATTAAGACCACTTGGTTAATTTTCCAGAGCCTGCACTAGTAGCATTTGTTATCAGAGACAGATGGTACTTGTCTAGACCATGAAATCTGTTCCAAGGCTGAAGGAATGCAGCCTGAAGGGCGGCAAAGAATGGAAGCAGATTGCTAATCCACCGGACAGGTATGGCGTAGGCAGGAAGGAGGATGCATGGTTGCCCAAGTTCACCCACCACTGACCTTAACCTTGGTCTGGAGGACGGAATATTTTTAAATATGAAAGCTAGTGTTTTTTCAACTAGCTTCTTATTTTGGTGTTTAATTAGGAAAAATAGAAAGATTCTGGTAAACCTTTAATGGCCCGAAACAAAAATGATGCCTTTGAGGTCTACACTAGACACAGTCCCAATATTTTCACCTTAAATTGTACCCAAAAATGTTTAATCCTCTCACACTGCACTGCATTACAACTTATTGTGCTGAAATAATTAGTCAAGTACTAGTAGCTTCTTGAACAACATAATTGCTGCAATTGTGGCCTGTAGTAGCACAAATTAGCATAACGCTTAGAATCAATCATGCAGTTGGTCCACAAGTGGTATTTTTACGTTAACACAGCAGATGCTGGCAGATAAAGACTTTGCCCACCTACACATTTTTAGCTAAGAGCCGCTAATGGAAAGGCATGAGCTCAATTCAAATTTAAAAAAAAAGAAAGAAAGAAAGAATATGTCCCAGCCACTGTTCCCTCTAAGCTGAGTGAGAGTCCTCCACCTACACTCCTGCCAGTGGGGGGCGCTGTTTCACTATCACATTTTCAATAGTGAGGGACAGGCAAGCTCTGCAGGGCTCAAGAGAACCTGCCTGTCTCACATGATTGAAAACACAATATTGAAGCACCGCTCCCTCCCCCCCCCCCCCCCCCCCCCCAGTGGCAGCAAGGCAGATGGAGGACTCCGTGTCAGCTTAGAGGGAACTGAGGACTCCCAGCTGTTTATATGCAAGCTTGACCACCTGTAGGATATCATTTTTTTTTTATCTAAGTCGGTTTTGTTGTCTCCCTGATTTAGGGAGTATTTTACAAAGGCGTGCTAATGTTTTTAGTGCATGCTAAACGCTAGAGATACCCATATATTCCAATGGGTATCTCTAACGTTTAGTGCGTGCTTATTTTTAGCACGTGCTAAAAATGCTAGTGCGCCTTTGTGAAAGGACCCCTTCGTTTTTTTACCATTCTGCCCAGAAGAACGTAAAACTTCCTAAACTTAGCCAGCAAACACCACTGACCCATTCTTTCTTGACTACTACTACTACTATAAATCATTTCTATAGCGCTACCAGTCGTACGCAGCACTTTACAATTGAACATGAAAAAAAGACAGTCCCTGCTCAAAAAGAGCTTACAATCTAAATCAGGACAGACAGACAGGACAAATAAAGGATAAGGGTAGGACAGACAGATAGGACACGTGGGGAAAAGGGGACTATTGAAGAGAGGAGACAAGATAAGGTTACGAGCAGGTGACAAGTTAGGAATTAAAAGCAGCATCAAACACACTATCTCACAGAATGGGACAAAAGATGCAGAAACATACTAAACGAAATGGCGCCCTTATGAACAAGAACCCCACGTAGGCATAACGCTATACCATGGTTTAACGATGATTTGAAAAAAACTGAAAACACAATCCAGGAAACTTGAACGAGCATGGAAAAAAAATAAAAGATGACCACACACTCAATGCATGGAAACAGATACAAAGAAAATACAAATACGCAATAAGACAAACCAAAAGAACATACTGTAAAACTAAAGTAGGGCCTGACTACAAATACACAAAGAAACTATACCAACTTGTGAACACACTATTAGACACTACAGCGGCCACTGCAACAAACACAGACATTCCATCCGCAGACAAACTCGCTAAATACTTCAATGAAAAAATTATAAACCTACGCAAAACGCTACCTCAGGACAATACTGATACAGAATATGGCAACATCCTACTCATCCCAATCCCAAAAGATACCAAGAAAAAAAACAACCAAACTCGCCAACTACCGACCAGTTGCATCTATCCCACTAGCAGTCAAATTGATGGAGAGCATGGTGACCAAACAGATTACTGACTACATGGATAAGTTCTCAATCCTACATGAATTGCAATCGGGATTTCGCCCCTTCCACAATACCGAAACTGTGCTTGTCACTCTCCTGGCCAAATTCAAACAGGAAATAGCTACAGGTAAAAGCATACTTCTCCTCCAATTCGATATGTCGCGCGCATTCGACATGGTAAACCACAATATACTACTAAGACTCTTAGACTACTTTGGGATTGGTGGAAATATACTTAGCTGGATCAAGGGTTTTCTAACCAGAACATACCAAGTGAAATCAAACTTAAACATATCACCATCTTGGAAAGCAGACTGTGGAGTGCCTCAAGGATCACCACTATCACCAACACTTTTCAACATAATGATGATCCCACTGGCCAAGCCCTAATCAAAGCAAGGCCTCAATCCGTTCATCTACGCAGATGATGTCACAATATACATTCCCTTCAGACATGATCTAACAGAAATCACCAACGAAATCAAACTCAGTTTGAACACCATGGACTCATGGGCAAACTCTTTTCCACTGAAACTGAACACTGAAAAAACACACTGCCTCATCCTATCATCTCAACACAATATATACAAACCCACAACCTTAATCACCCCAGAACACACCCTCCCTATCTCAGACAGTCTGAAAATACTTGCTGTTACACTCGACCGCAACCTCACACTCGAGAGCCAAGTGAACTCCACAACAAAGAAAATGTTCCACTCAATGTGGAAACTAAAACGCGTAAAACCTTTCTTCCCGAGGGAACTATTTCGTAACCTAATACAATCAATGGTACTAAGCCATGCAGACTACTGCAACGGAATCTATGTGGGATGCAAAGAACAATTGACAAAGAAACTCCAGACCACTCAAAACACAGCAGCCAGGCTGTTATTTGGTAAATTGCGATTCGAAAGTGCCGAACCCCTCCGAGAGAAACTGCACTGGCTTCCAATCAAAGAACGTATTACCTTCAAAATCTGCACCCTGGTCCACAAAATTATCTACGGCCAAACCCCAGGATACATGACAGACCTCATAGATCTACCAATCAGAAACATAACCAGATCATCTCGAACATACCTAAACCTCCACTACCCAAACTGCAAAGGACTTAAATACAAAGCAACCTATGCATCCAACTTCTCCTATATAAGCACACAACTATGAAACGCATTGCCAAAAGCTGTGAAAACAACCTACAACCACCTAAACTTCAGGAAATCATTAAAAACCAACCTGTTCAAAAAGGCATACCCCAACGACCCAACATAAACACCTACACTCTGCAACACAGCAAAACCAAAGCTCGTAATGGACACATTATAACCTTTCCTCTCCTCGATTCCCATTGTACCTGAAACACATGTACCTTTTATTCGAACACAATATCACCTTGTATTTGTTTCTCTACTGGACTTGGCGAATGCCTTTACGGTACTATGTAAGCCACATTGAGCCTGCAAATAGGTGGGAAAATCTTGGATACAAATGTAACAAATGTAAATGTATCAGTTTTAATCTCCTCTAATACTTCTTGCTGGTCTTTTCTCTCAGTACTTTATGCGGGATAGTTGCTCCTTTTCTGTTCCTAGATATTTATATACATCTTCATGTTCAAGTTCCTTGATGGCCCAATGTTTTCCTCATAGGAAGGTTGCCTTTGCACGTTTATCCAGGCCGAACATCTTCCCAATGTTTTCTGAAAAGCTTTTTACTAAATGGAGTCATTCTGTCAAATGTTGATCACGAGACTGTGGAACTCCAAGTCATCTACAAACAACAGGTATGATGTTACCTCTGGGTCTTTGCCAGTTCTAGGATTAAGGATAAATCTTTAACCCCAAAGTGTTAAGAAGTGTGCTCAAAGGATTAAGTGCTATACAAGACAAGAGTGGTGACAAGGAGTCTCCCTGAAATATTTCTGGCTGGATCCTGATATTAAGAATGACATACTTTCCATCTTCAGACTGTAGGTGAAATGTTGTTTGCCACATTTTCCCGATGAAGTTAATGTACTGAATCAATGTACAACAAAACAGAAGAAACCAGTCTTCACAAGAAATCAACAGAAAACAGAACAGCGAAGATGACAAACAAAAACAAAAATCAAAATCAAAAAGTTAAAAAATAATAAAAATTAAAAAATATATAAAAAATGGAGTCCTTTTCTCCCCATCATTTTATGGCTAATAAAAGATATATATTTTTTAATTTTCAAAATCAGAGTCTCGTCTTTTTTATGTATTTGTATTTTTAAATACAATTTTTTATATATTTTTAAATTTGTATTATTTTTTAACTTTTTAACTTTTTGATTTTGATTTTTGATTTTGTTTTTTGTTTGTCATCTTCGTTGTTCTGAATCAATGTACAGCTTATTTTGTACATTTCAAAGCATTTTATTATCCAGGTGTGAGGGACATTATCTTAGGCTTTCTTCTAATCACCTTCCGCAAGTGCTAAACTGAGATTTCAGTTTTCCTTAGCACTAGACATTGATGGCTTTATTTAGCAAGAGCTGGTCTTTTGTTCCAAATGCTCCTTTCTTCTTGCTTTCTAGATCATATTGGTTGTAGTTTTGGAAAGGTTACTCGGATTGCTCTTTCAGAAATAGAAGTGCTCTTTCTACTATTCTGGCTGTCTGATCAACAGATTTTTGCAGCTGGCCATGTCTTGGTGAAGGAATGTTATCAGTTTGAGCTAAGTTGGTCACTCCATCTGGGCCAGGACTCTTCCCGTTTGGGGCTCGCTTTAACCTGTGTTCCATCTCTTTTTGTTTTTACTTCAGACCATTCCATACCTTCAATGTTTTCCTGTTCCAAATTCTCCTCAATGCAGGGTAGCCTTCTTCTTCTTGGTTGCAGTCTACAGGGTCCTCAGATAAGTTTCTCCAGAATGTTTCTGTTTCAGCTTTAACTGGTGGTAACATAACATAAGAGTGGCCATATTGGGTCAGACCAATGGTCCATCTAGCCCAGTATCCTGTTTTCCAAACAGTGGCCAAGCCAGGTCAGAAGTACTTGGCAGAAACCCAAATCGTGGCAACACTCCGGAACCCCAAAGAGTGACAAGATTCCGGAATCATAATGAATAGCGAGATTCCATGAAGAATCTCAAAGAGTAGCAAGATTCTGGAACCCTAAAGAGTAGCAACATTCCATGCTACAAATCCCAGGGCAAGCGATTGTTCTCACTGTGCTTATGTTCTTCCTCAGTTCCTTAAAGAACTATTTTGGGTTTTTTCTAAATTATTTATTTTGATACCTCTCTTTTCTCTTTTTTTTTGTATCTTCACAATTTTTGTGCTCTCCGATATGGGTGCCTGTCTGTACGTTCTCAACATGCATTTGACGTCTACTTTTCATAGAATTACTCCCATAAAGGAGAAGCTTATATAAAAGGGTGACTAGACTATGAAGGCACACAGGCACACATATGTTGTGCCTATTAAAAAAAAAAAATCAAAATAGAGGCAGCATGCCTAAAATAAAGAGGGACTAATATATAAATACCAAATCAGAACACCAACCATTCAAAAAATCTTTACAATTGACTATCGGGCTTATTTTCGAAAGTGATCGCCGGCGATCTTCCGACATAAATCGGGAGATGGCCAGCGATCTCTCGAAAGCGGCGAAATCCGTATAATTGAAAGTGGCTTTTTATGACACCATCACCGCTTTTCTGTCGCCGTGCCGGCAAAAGTTCAAGGGGGCGTGTCGGCGGCGTAGCGAAGACGGGACATGGGCGGGCATGAGCGTGACTACCAGATGGCCGGCTTTCACGGATAATGGAAAAAAAAGCGGCGTTAAGCAGTATTTCGCCGGGTTTACTTGGTCCTTTTATTTTCATGACCAAGCCTCAAAAAGCTGCCACAACTGATCAGATGACCACCGGAGGGAATGGGAGATGACCTCCCCGTACTCCCCCAGTGGTCACCAACCCCCTCCCACACTAAAAAAATAAAAATAAAAACCTTTTTTTACCAGCCTGTATGCCAGCCTCAAATGTCATACCCAGCTCCCTGACAGCAGTATGCAAATCCCTGGAGCAGTTTTTAATGGGTGCAGTGCACTTCAGGCAGGCAGACCCAGGTCCACCCCCCCTACCTGTTACACTTGTGGTGCTAAGTGTTGAGCTCTCCAAACCCCCCAAAACCCACTGTACCCACATGTATGTGTCCCATTCACCTATAAGGGCTATGGTAATGGTGTAGAGTTGTGGGGAGTGGGTTTGGGGGGGGGGATTTAGGTGGCTCAGCACCCAAGGTAAGGGAGCTATGCACCTGGGAGCTATTTGTGTATTTTTTCAACATTTTTAGAAGTGCCCCCTAGGGTGCCCGGTTGGTGTCCTGGCATGTCAGGGGGACCAGTGCACTACAAATGCTGGCTCCTCCCATGACCAAATGCCTTGGATTTCGCCAGGTTTGAGATGGCCGGCATTTTTTTCCATTATCGCTGAAAAACAAAACCGGCAATCTCAAACCCGGTGAACTCTGGCATTTGGCTGGGCTAAACCGTATCATCGGCAAAAAAGATGGCCGGCCATCTTTTTCGATAATACGGTTCCAGCCAGCTGTTGCGCCCCCGCCAAAATAGATCGTCGGTGATCTATTTCGCCGGCGACATTCGATTATGCCCCTCTATATGATCAGAATTTGACATCAAACACAGTAGACGTACAGATGTCAGTTTTTATTCACTTTGCTGGCTAAAATGGTGCTGATTTCACCATCATTTGTCCCATGTGCTATAATAAAACCTGAGTAATCCTTGTGTATACCAATGTCCCCAAAACCATTGTAGCAAGAAAAAGCACAAAAGGACCTCCAAGACTGGAACACCTTTACATAAGAGTAACCATACTGGGTCAGACCAATGGTCCATCTAGCCCAGTATCCTGTTTTCCAAACAGTGGCCAAACCAGGTCCCAAGTACCTGACAGAAACCCAAATCGTGACAACACTCCATGCTACAAATCCCAGGGCATGCAGTTGCTTCCTATGCCTGTCTCAATAGCAGACTATGGACTTGTCCTCCAGGAACCTGTTCAAACCCTTCTTAAACCCAGATGCACTAACCGCTGTTACCACATCCTCTGGCAAAGAATTCCAGAGCTTAACTATTCGTTGAGTGAAAAAATATTTCCTCCTATTCGTTTTAAAAGTACTTCCATGTAACTTTCTCGAGTGTCCCCTAGTCTTTGTAGAATAGCGACTAAGCGTTTCTGCGCAGATCTGCAAAGGGGACATGGCCATGGGAGAGGTGTGGGCAGGTCAGAGTCATTCCCTTAAAATGCACGCAGTGTTATAGAACAGTGCGGATCTGCGACCAACTTGCATACCAAGATTTACACTTGTTTCAGTTGATTTAACTCCTTGCGTCCAAAGTTGAGCGTGAATCCTGGCGCTACACACCGTTCTAAAAAGGGCACCGATCCTGGAACACCCATTATGGAATACCATTCAGTGCCAGTTTTTTCTGTGCCAAATTTTGAGCACCATTTACTGAATCTAGCAGAAGAACAAGCTAACCCTGCTATGCTGCCTTGGATGGGACATTAAAGCTCCTGAATCATGCTGAACCTTAAAGACTTCCACACTCTTTACTTTGCATTGAGAACAAATAGCAAATAGGTTTGTTATCATTGATTTTAATAGGCTGTGCACTGTTGTCCAATGCATGGCTTTATGCAGGGTTATCCTCTGTGCCCAACCATTTTCTGTATCATGCGCTCAGAAAATTGTGCGCAGACATCAGAAGGAACTATATGTTCTTTGAAATTGGCTTTTCTTGGAGTATTAATCATTCAAGTACTCGATATACTGTTGGAAGACTCCTGAAGAAGGCGCTCAGGCGCCGAAACACGGCTGTGTTGAGTCAACCTGTTATAATAAATATTATATATTTTTTTCAAATATACATCTCCCCTGTTGATTGGAAAGAGCCTATCTTCCACCACTCTTCTCTTTTTTTTCCCTATATTGTTTCGTGAGGATTAAGTGCACCTCCACACTTTGTGTGGCTTCCTTTTTTAGACAGACATCACGCTAACCATGCACCAATGTCTATGCCAGCTTTCTGCATTGGCCCCTACGTTTGCAGCCCATTGACGTAACCACTAGACTATTTCTTCTTTGGTAGTTTGTTGTTCCCATAAATAGTCCAACCCAATGGTTTAATTTCCCGGTTTGGGGGGGGGGGGGGGCTGACCTGGAACGCAGTTCTAACACTTCTTTTCCGATTCCAAGAATCAGAACAGCAATGATATTGTATTACTGGCAGCCTGCAGAGACATGGAGGGGCAGGGTGAGCCTGGAACGGAACAGAGAACAGCTATTCTGCTCCCTAATTTAGCTCCTGGGCCATCCCTACCTCTCATTCCACTTCCTTTTCGTCTATAAATTTTGTCCTAGTGACACTTTCTTCACAAGACAGCAATTAGCAGGAATACCATCGCTGTGTTATTACTGGGTGTTTTTACACCTGATTTTTAAGTCACATGAGTCTGACTTTTCTTCTGTGTTTATAATTTATAGGCCTTAGCCACAATATCAGCGAGTTCTGTTGATAATGTATCTTGTCAGTTGGCTAACTCTCTTTCCCTTGAATCAAGCAAATGTTATGCTTTTCCTTTCAAGTTCTTGGGACTTTGCCAGTCCTGGGCTGATGAATGGTGAGCTTTTTCTTTCAAATAAACCAAAAGCTTAGCACAGTCACATCCTTAATGTAGCTCAGCTCAGAGAGTTTACTCAAGGATTCACTTTGACTTCTTCATTAAACAGCCTTGTATGCATAGAACCATCAAAAATGTTAGAAGCTTAGCAGGGCTTTATTTATCTTATGTGGGAGGACTGTTTCAACGACCCGTGTGCACTTAATGCGGGAGTGTTTACTGAAGGAAAGAAGGCCCTAATATAGGAATGTGTTTCAAACCTCTTAGACTAAGTTCATTCAGGCAGCTATTGAATTTGCCTCCTCAATTTTTGGCAACTACATTGAACTTCTCCCCCAGACGACCCAGGAACTGAACTCAGGTCCTGTTCCAGCCAAGCCTGCTTATCTCTATTTATCATACATTTGCCAGGAATTGGTGCCTGCCAGCAAGTCTCAGAATGTGCAGATGCCCCAAGGAACTGCCTCTGCGGTGTGTTAGTAATTGGGAAGCAAAGCCAGTGCCGGGCAGACTTCTATGGTCTATTCCCTGATCATGGCTGGAGTGGAGCTTTGATGACAGCTTCAGTAGTTGGAGAACAAAGCCAGTGCTGGGCAGACGTCTACAGCCTGTGCCCTGAAAATGGCAAGGACAAATCAAGATCATATCTTATACTATGAGTTTATTTTGTTGGGCAGACTGGATGGATCATATAGGTCTTTATCTGCCATCATCTACTATGTTATGGAGACACCCAACAAGTATATACATGACCCTGTGACTCATCCCCATTCAAAGGCATCAATCTCATGGTTCCTTTCCTCCAATTGCCTTCTGAAGGTGAATTCATGGAATGGTCTCCCAGTGGAGGTCATGAAGATGAAGACTGCATCTAAATTTAAGCAAGCTTGGGACAAGTACATAGTATCTCTAAGGGAGAGGAATAAACAGCAGATGGCATAGTGGATATGCCATATGGTTTTTATCTGCCTTCATTGTTTTTTTCTGTTTCTAGCCTCTGGGGAGTTGGTATATCTGGAAGACTGCTAGATCACTCAACATGGGTTCAGAGATGCCAAGTTATCCAGATCCAGGCTGGAGATTTTGGCCCAGTCCTGGTTTTGAACTTCCATTCCAAAGCAGTGTGGGATTTGTAGTGTCTGATCCTGCCCGTTGAAATCAGTGTTGCAAGTTCCATAATACACCAAGATGAGGTGTTTAGAAATCCAGGACTGGCCCAAAATCTCCAGCCTGGAACTGGGTAACTTGGCATATCTGTGGGTTGCAGGAGGCAGTGGTAGGAGCACAGTGGTATCAGGGCCATTGAATGGCAGAGGGCAAGTTCTGGGGTCATTGGTTTTCCAGTTAGCTGCTAGGTTTGATGCTTTAGATCAATGTCTCACAATGGCTCATAATAATTTACTATACAATTTCTGATCTACAGCAAATCATATTCTTATAATGAACGTTTGCTGAGTCCCTTCTCACCAACCTCAGTGGGAACAAGCAGAGACAAGGATGGATAATAATTCTCTTTATAATTACACCAATGATTTTCTTCTGCCTCCACTACATGAATATTGCTCTCATGAATATTCATTTTGGATATCCTGAAAACCTTACTGTCTGGGGTGCCTTTAGGATCAGGTTTGGGAACCACTGCCATAAGCCATTATAAGATGGACTTGGGGGAAAATCCAGTGCTTATTTTTAGGATAAGCAGCATAAAATCTATTTTACTCTTTTGGGATCTTGTGACTTGGATTGGCCACTGTTGGAAACAGGATACTAGGCTTGATGGACCTTTGATCTGTCCCAGTATGGCAACACTTATTCTCTTATGCTAAGTTCTAAAGAGATTAAGGCTCTAGAAGAGATGGCTTGGGGGGGGGGGGGGGGAGGGAGAATATGACAGAGGCCTTTCAAAAAGTACAAAGACTAAGGGACACTTCCTGAAGTTAGTAAGTACTAATTTAAAATTATACGATGTGATACACGCAAGCGAGCCTTCTCCGGAGTAGCCCCCACACTCTGGAATGCATTGCCTGAAAGGCTCCGCTTAACACTAGATTAGATTGTAAGCTCTTCCGAGCAGGGACCGTCCTTATTGTTAATTTGTACAGCGCTGTGTAACCCTAGTAGCGCTCTAGAAATGTTAAGTAGTAGTAGTAGTAACACAAGACTACCTCTACTTCAGGAAGCAGGTGAAAGCTTGGCTCTTCAACCAAGCCTTTACTGGAAGAAGTAACTAACTTGTTAGTCACACTCACGCACACAAGGATTGGCTCGGGCTGCACATACTGCAGCGGGACATGTTTATCCACTCCTCCATGTGCAACTTTCTTCAAATCAGTCACCTTACTTTCTAATTCTTCCTACTTTCTTACTCATCTATATGGTACAACTTTGCCTTACCCCTCACTACATATTAAAATGTTCTATTACATATTGTGTTGACATTGTAAATAGTATACCAATGCCATACTTTGTATTGTTGTTCGAATCTTTTTACTGCTCTAATTGCCTACTGCTCATGTTTGATCTATTCTTACTGTACACCGCCTTGAGTGAATTCCTTCAAAAAGGCTGTAAATAAATCCTAATAAATAAATAAAATAAAATGAATCAGAGAAAGATGCTTGCACAACTTAATTCGCTATCAAGCTGTTAAAAATCAATAATTGGATGCTAGCAACCAAACGAAGCAAGAAGATGTCAGCTGGCGGGGGTTGGGGTCCCCTGCCAGCAAAGGTAGCAGATGGCGACGGCAGGTTGACGGCGGGTTGGCGGCGAGAGGGGGGGTTGAGAGGGTCGTTGGAAGGGGGCCCAGGGCCAAATCTACGGGTGCCCTGGCCCCCGTGGCCCCATAGCAGCTACGCCCCTGGGCAGTGCATCTCATGCATATTCATTGGGAAATCCTGAAAATCTGACTGGATTGTGGCCCTCGAGGACCAAGGCTAGATACCCCTGGTTTACTTTAGACACATTTTTGAATAGCAGGAGTAATAATTATTAGTCAGGTGGATTGGGATTCATCACTTTTTATTTTTGGAAGTGAACAACATAGGATGAATCTCCTGATGAGGATCTGCTGGGTTGTTCCAAGTGAGTTGGCTTGGCCCCTGTCAGAGACGGGATGCAGGGCTCGATCATCCATTCCTCTTTCCAGCCTAGTACTCTTATGTTCCTAGATATGAATATCTGATTTTAATCTTATCACAACAAGGCTTTAAAATCTCAACTATCAATGAGTGCTCCCAGACCAATCCATCTACCACACATATTTCAGTGAACTAGGGATTTTTAGGATGCAAAAAAAAAATCAGTTTTCCACAAGTACTATTACCGGATAATATACATTTGTTTCACTCAGGAGTCATTAGCACAGAAAAGGAACAAAAACTGAGTGGAAGATAAAAAACAACCAGGGAGCTGTGAAAGCAGTGACGTAGCCACAGGTGGGCCTGGGTGGGCCGGGGCCCACCCACTTAGTGCTCAGACCCATCCAACAGTAGCACATGGTAATGAAAATGCTGCTCTCCACAATACTGGCACCTTCGCATGCTCAGTTTTCAGCGCATGCCTGTTGCAGACTACCAAGGTGGAGACTGGAGAGAAGCATTTTCCCTCCAGCTGAGATATTTTTTTGGTGTGTGGGTAGGGGAGAGAACATTTGGTGCCCACCCACTTCTTGCCTAGACCCACCCAAAATCTGCTGTCTGGCTACGCCCCTGTGTGAAAGAGCGTTAGAGGAAGTGGGATCTTTCCGGTCTTTATCCAATGAACACCTGTTTGAGGGGTCCTTTTACTAAGGTGCGCTGAAAAATGACCTGCGGTAGTGTATGCACGTGTTTTGGGCCCGCGCAGAATTATTTTTCCGCGCGCCTACAAAAAAATGCCTTTTTAAAATTTTTGCCGAAAATGGACGTGCGGCAAAATGAAAATTGCCGCACGCCCATTTTGGGTCTGAGACCTTACCGCCTAGCGGTAAAGTCTCACATGGTAATCGGGAGGTAATGACCTACGCGCACCAAATGCCACTCGGCGCGCGCCCGATATGCGCGGCAGAAAATAAAAATTATATTTCGGCCGCGAGTATCGAAAATGATATTACCGCACGAGCCACGCGGTAGCCGTGCGGTAACTCCATTTTGACGCGCATTGGGCACACGTAGATGGTTACGCGGCTTAGTAAGAGCGCCCCTCGATTAACTTGCATTGCAGGTGCCTTAGGGTGAAAACTGTATTGGAATTCTGAAAAGCCTGGGGGAAGCGTAGAGGAGCCTTTATGGCGAGGAATGAGGTGACAGCCAGAGCTGAAGTAGGACCTAGGAAGGAAAAAGGGTAGGTGGTGGGTCTTGGAGTCTGTATTTGCTTTTATATTCACCGTTTTAAAATTTAAAAAAAAAAGGAAAGAAAGAAGGAAAAAGAAAAAAGCCAGGAAACTCTAATATTTCACAAGTTTTCTTTTGCCGTTCTTGCCAGTAAGAACAGTTCTTTTCAGGCAGGACATTAACTGTTTGTTAATTGAAGGATTTGCCTTAGGCCTTCCTCTTCTCTATCCAAGCCACCCTCTCATTAGCACCCTTTCTGGTCTTAAGACAAGAGTCCAGGGCATTTGGGGACATAAAAGAAAGAAATAGGCTCCAAGGGGTTAATTAATAAAACGATGACAGATTTATAGCAAACTGGAGAGGAGAGAGAGAAAGAGAGATTGAAAATGAGTATAGAAAATGAAGGCCTGTTGTACAACTTCACGGAGCTATGTAATTTTAAGCAGGTGTGGCCAATTTCGAGCGTGATGCCTGCTTGCAGAACCAAGAGCCAAGGCGAGCATTTTTTTTTCCCCCTTACTGGCTTAGGAAGGTCAAAAGTTCTTTTCAAATCAGTGGCGTAGCCAAGGGTGGGCCTGGATGGGCCCAGGCCCACCCACTTCGGGCTCAGGCCCACCCAGTAGCAGCACACCTATGATGTGGCTGGCAGGGATCCCCAAGCCTCACCAGCCAAAAACTCCCAGCAACTGTCCTCTCCTGCATACCTTGTAAATAGCAGATCTTCGCCTGCAGCGAGCGGCAACTGATACATACTATTCACACCAGCCCCACAGCCTTCCCTCCGATGTATTCCCACCTATGCGGAAACAGGAAGTTGCATCAGAGGGAAGACTGTGGGGCCAACATGAGCAGTGTGTATCAGTTGCTGCATGCGAGGGTAGGGAGGATGTTTGAGACCAAATGGCATGCAGGCGAGAGAGGGAGAGACCAAATCACTTGTGGGACAGGGCAAAGTTATTCTGCCCACCCATCCTGGGCCCAGGCCCACCCAAACTTGGGTGTCTGGCTAAGCCCCTGTTTCAAATCCTTTGAAAAAAGAGAGACCTAAATTTAGTTTTGAAAATAGGACCCTAGGCCGAGCTGAGTTGTACCCAGGAGGAACTTGAACAGAAGAAAGGCCTTCAGATGATCACAATGAGATCACTGGGTTGAGCTAGACTCACTGGAATTCGCTCCTTCCCTGAGTCTTTCCAAGGGTTTGAAAAGTGTTTGCTCAAAGGTAAAATGTCAATCTTACACTCTTAATGCTTGCAGCTAGAGGTGGTTACGCTTTCTATTGATTCAGTGCCGGCAATGTTTGCTCAGTTGTAATTTCAACATTCTCTCTTCCTAACCTGCCGAGGCAGGCGATGAAATCATTTCACAGACTGTGAAGACAGAAGGATGGGATTAGGGCAAGAGTATGTTTAAGTACAGACCCAAAGCTAGACCTGAAAACAGCTTTTGTCTAAACACAGGAAAACTCTTTTCCAATTATTTATTAGAATTTACCATATCGCCACTGTTAATGTAACCCGGTGGGTTATATTTATATATTTTTTTTCTTATTTTTATTTTCACCTGGGGTCCGGGGGAGGCTCCAGGCTTCCAGCGATTGTTGGTGGTCAGTGCTGTGGCTCCGAAAATGGTCCTGGGCTTCCTGCACGGAACTCGCTGTCTGCGGCTTGCCCCAGTGTTCTGAGCGTTGGATTTGGGGTTTTTGAATGGGCATCACTCAGGCATGTGCGTGGGGTGATGCAGAATTTAATTACAGTGAACATGTCTAGTTTTATAGAAGACTAGTAAAACATGCCCGTTTTAGGCGCAAATGAAATGGGCGCTAGCAAGGTTTTCCTCCCGAACCCCCCTTCCCTGCTCACCCCTTTGGCGTTGTGAAGGCACTGGCCGCCATTGTTGCGGACCTCGTCAACGCACGCCAACGCCACCTTCAATGTGCTGAGTCGTTGGTTGTGAAGCCACTGACGCCATTGCTCCACCCTCGACGTCATCACGTTTGACGCGAGGGCGGGGCCCCAACACAGTGATTTCGGTGGCTTCACCACCACGAACCCTTCGAACCGGAAGGAAGTGCCCGGAGGAACTGACAGTGACGTCAGTGTCCTCAGAACGTTGAGGGTGAGTTTTATTATATAGGATTTGATGGAGATTTATGATAAAAATCTGTAAATGTCTTTAAATCTGTGTTTAAATTTATTTTAAAAATGCACTGAATGTGCGGTTTGATAGCACAAAGCTTGATGAAAAAGAAAGGGACTACAAATATTGATAGGAATGAATAATTGAACACACAAGGTCAGTTCATGCAGACAAGACAGGACGAAAAGTGGAAATGGGGGGTAAGGCAAGGGAAAAATAGGGATTCAACAAATAGCAGATTACTACTAACCTGAGCAAGGCCTAAGTTGAGTCAACTGCTGAAAGAAAAAGCCAAGTTTTCAGCGCAATTTTTAAATTCTTCAACAACAACGCCGCACGAACAGATAATGGGAGGGAGTACCATAAGGTAGGGGCAGCAAAATAAAAAGTAGAGTGATGTGTACTTCCTAACTGGGCTTGCTTGGGGTCTGGGAGCACTAACCAGTGATCATTGATTGAACAGAGGGAACGTGCAGGTGATTTTACTTAACTTAAATTTCAGATGATCTTGAGTCTCTGTAATGCAAGGATTGTTTTGATCTATGATTGACCAAGGAAGTGGTTAATATTTAGGAGGACGTTATCAAGCTATGTTAGGGCCTTAAGTTGCATTATTTGCCTCTTAATGCAAACTTTAAAGGGCTCTAACACATCCTGTCCTGCTGTACCATGTTGATATTTAGGTTGCCTTGGGTTACATAGAGGGGCATAATCGAACGGGGCGCCCATGTTTTCCTGAGGACGTCCTCACAGGACGTCCCGGCAAAGGGGCGGGGAAACCCATATTATCGAAACAAGATGGCCGTCCATCTTTTGTTTCAATAATACGGTCGGGGACGCCCAAATCTTGACATTTAGGTCGTCCCTAGAGATGGTCATCTTTAGACTTGGTCGTTTCTGATTTTCGGCGATAATGGAAACTAAGGACGCCCATCTCAGAAATGACCAAATGCAAGCCCTTTGGTCATGGGAGGAGCCAGCATTCGTAGTGCACTGGTCCCCCTGACATGCCAGGACACCAACCGGGCACCCTAGGGGGCACTGCAGTTGACTTCAGAAATTGCTCTTAGGTACATAGCTCCCTTACCTTGTGTGCTGAGCCCCCCAAAACCCAATACCCACAACTGTACACCACTATCATAGCCCTTACATGTGAAGGGGGGCACCTACATGTGGGTACAGTGGGTTTCGAGTGGGTTTTGGAGGGCTCACGTTTACCACCACAAGTGTAACAGGTGGGGGGGATGGGCCTGGTCCGCCTGCCTGAAGTGCACTACACCCACTAAAACTGCTCCAGGGAACTGCATACTGCTGCGATGAACCTGAGAATGACATTTGAGGCTGGCACAAAATATTTTTAAACTATTTTTTTGAGGGTGGGAGGGGGTTAGTGACCACTGGGGAAGTAAGGGGAGATCATCTCCAATTCCCTCCAGTGGTCATCTGGTCAGTTCAGGCACCTTTTTGTGGCTTGGTCGTAACAAAAAAAGGACCAAGTAAAGTCGTTCAAGTGTACGTCAGGGACGCCCTTTTTTCGATTATGGGTTGAGGACAACCATGTGTTAGGCACGCCCAAGTCCCATCATTGCTACGCCTCCGATATGCCCCCAGGAACTTTGGTCGTCCCTGCGACAGAAAACAGTTGAGGACGGCCAAAATCGGCTTTCGATTATGCCAATTTGGGCGACCCTGGGAGAAGGACGCCCATATTCCGATTTGTGTCAAAAGAGGGGCGTCATTCTCTTTCGAAAATAAGCCTGATAGTAATTAGTTGCAAACATGCAAAAGCATGAATGGAACTTGGGGTGAGCATCTGCAAGGTCAGAGTTATTTTTGGAAGATTCATTTACCGCCTTTACGAATACATTTGCCCAGGGTGATGCATACAGGGTTGCAGGGGCGGACTGACCATTTGGGCAACTGGGCACTGCCCAAGGGTCCAGATGCTCTAGGGGGCCCAGAGGCTCTGCCCGGATGCCCGCCAGTCTTACCTTTAAAGGCGTGCCACTGGTGATCTAGTGGCCTCTGCAGGGGGGGGGGGGGGACATGTTCTTTCCTACCCGTTGTGATATCACTATTCCCCCTGCCCAGCAGCAGGGGAATATTGGCAACGCAGCAGGCAGAAAAGAACATGGTCCCCCCCCCCCCCCCAACAGAGACCACCATGGTCCTTCAGGTAACACCGGGGCAGTGGGTGTCGGCTGCGGTGGTAGGGGAGGCAGCAGCGTGGCGGTAGAGGGGGTGTTGGGCAGCGGCTGGGTGAGGGGCCCAGACCACTCTCAGTCCACCCCTTGGATGCATGAAAAGTTGTGCATCAAAATTGTGGGGAAGTGGCTGCAGAAGATTAGAGTCTTGGTGAACTTTACATCCATTTATTACCAATGTAACTCTCAAGTTTTGTCTTTCCTCAGGCTAGGTCAATGGCTTGCAGTAAAATGCTGATCACACAAAAGACCCCTTTTAGAAAGCAGTGGAAAGCCCAACGCTAAAAAGGAAGAACCGTCAGGCTACTGCAGCAGCCCAGCAGTAGTTCCCACCCCCAGCGCGCCGTCATATGAAGAACAAAGGCTTCCGTATAGCTATATGAGCAACCTTACATACTTAATCACTACCTTGGCTTCAAGAGGTTGATATCCAAAGCCATTTTTCTGGTTCACTTCATAAGCATTGTCATACTGGGACTCCATCAAGCCCAGCACTCTGTTTCCAACAGTGGCAAATCCAGGTTACAAGCACCTAGCAAGATTCCAAAACAGTACAATACATTTTATGTTGCTTATCCTAGAAATAAGCTATAGAAGAATAAGGTGATATTGTATATCTGGATTTTCAGAAGGCGTTTGACAAAGTGCCGCACGAAAGACTCCTGAAGAAATTGCAGAGTCATGGAATCGGAGGTAGGGTATTATTATGGATTAAGAACTGGTTGAAAGATAGGAAGCAGAGAGTAGGATTGCGTGGCCAGTATTCTCAGTGGAGGAGGGTAGTTAGTGGGGTCCCGCAGGGGTCTGTGCTGGGTCCGTTGCTTTTTAATGTATTTATAAATGACCTAGAGATGGGAATAACTAGTGAGGTAATTAAATTCGCCGATGACACAAAATTATTCAGGGTCGTCAAGTCGCAGGAGGAATGTGAACGATTACAGGAGGACCTTGCGAGACTGGGAGAATGGGCGTGCAAGTGGCAGATGAAGTTCAATGTTGACAAGTGCAAAGTGATGCATGTGGGTAAGAGGAACCCGAATTATAGCTACGTCTTGCAAGGTTCCGCGTTAGGAGTTACGGATCAAGAAAGGGATCTGGGTGTCGTCGTCGATGATACGCTGAAACCTTCTGCTCAGTGTGCTGCTGCGGCTAGGAAAGCGAATAGAATGTTGGGTGTTATTAGGAAGGGTATGGAGTCCAGGTGTGCGGATGTTATAATGCCATTGTATCGCTCCATGGTGCGACCGCACCTGGAGTATTGTGTTCAGTACTGGTCTCCGTATCTCAAAAAAGATATAGTAGAATTGGAAAAGGTACAGCGAAGGGCGACGAAAATGATAGTGGGGATGGGACGACTTTCCTATGAAGAGAGGCTGAGAAGGCTAGGGCTTTTCAGCTTGGAGAAGAGACGGCTGAGGGGAGATATGATAGAAGTGTATAAAATAATGAGTGGAATGGATCGGGTGGATGTGAAGCGACTGTTCACGCTATCCAAAAATACTAGGACTAGAGGGCATGAGTTGAAGCTACAGTGTGGTAAATTTAAAACGAATCGGAGAAAATTTTTCTTCACCCAACGTGTAATTAGACTCTGGAATTCGTTGCCGGAGAACGTGGTACGGGCGGTTAGCTTGACGGAGTTTAAAAAGGGGTTAGATAGATTCCTAAAGGACAAGTCCATAGACCGCTATTAAATGGACTTGGAAAAATTCCGCATTTTTAGGTATAACTTGTCTGGAATGTTTTTACGTTTGGGGAGCGTGCCAGGTGCCCTTGACCTGGATTGGCCACTGTCGGTGACAGGATGCTGGGCTAGATGGACCTTTGGTCTTTCCCAGTATGGCACTACTTATCTACTTATTAGCAGCAGGATACAGGACTAAACAGCAGAGTTACTACTACTACTACTTAACATTTCTAAAGCGCTACTAGGGTTACGCAGTGCTGTACAATTTAACATAGAAGGACAGTCCCTGCTCAAAGAACTTACAATCTAAAGGACACGTGAACAGTCAGTCTGATAGGGGCAGTCAGGATTTCCTGAATGGTAAGAGGTGCCGAACGCAGCATTGAAGAGATGGGCTTTAAGCAAGGACTTGAAGCTGCAGTGGCCAGAAAGACCTGAAACCATCTGGTCACCTTAGCCAATGACTTAGCTCTTAAGAAACTCTTGCAAACTTCCTGGACAAAACAGAGCATCTGTCTGCTCGTTCCCCTAGAGAGAAATTTGAGCAGCCCAGCAAGTGGACATTCTTTCTACCAGTTCAAAATTTCACATTTTAATCATATCTTTAAATTCAGCCAGCTGCTTGCCGTCTATTCTCTAGCACCAGCGTTTGGAGAAGAGTCACAAACCACCTCACTGGAAAATGATCTCGTGACCTCATGACCTTTTGTGACATCATCATGAACACAGACCAATATGATCCAGTGTATATGTGAGGTAAATGTTCAATTTATTTGATATACCGCAAATATTAAACGGCATCTTAGCAGTGTACAAAGTCAAAGCAAAGGGCACATGGATTTGCATGTAAGGAATGAACAGTGGGAAAAGTTACAAAAAAGGTTTAAGGGTTTGGGGGAAAGGAAGGAACAGGCAGGAGAAAGAGAGATGGACCTCATCTGCTCGCATCCATGAACAGTAGCGAGCTGCATGGCGAGGTTAAAAAGGAGAAACTGATCATCCTATGGAAAGGCATTGGGAGAAAAAAATAGGTCTTTCACAGGGGTTTAAATTTGCTAAATAAGGGTTTGGTCTTAAGGTAGGGAGAAGATGATTCCACAGTGTTGATGTTACCACATCAAAAGAAAAGGGTCTAATAGCTTCATGACACACCTGGCGGTAAGAGGGAATGACTAAATGATGCTGTTGAGGTGAACGAAAATGTCTTTGTGGACATATGGTGTAAGAAAGGAATGATTCTTGCCACCCATTGACTTAGCAGTAAGGTCTCATGCATTAACTGGGCGGTAATCGTCAGAACATGTACATTGCCGATTACCGCCTGGTTAGCGCCACGTGGTAGAAAATAGAAATTATTTTCTGCCGTGCGTATTGGACGCATGTAGGAATTAGAATTACCACCAGGGGCATGTGGTAGCTGGGCGGTAGTTCTAATTTGACACACATTGCATGCTCGTAGCAGTGGTGTAGCTACGTGGGGCCACGGGGGCCTGGGCCCCCTTAGATTTGGCCCTGGACCCCCCTGCTGATGACCCTCTCGACCCCCCTCCTGCCGCCAACCCTCCCCCGCCGCTGCCGTCGGCTACCTTTGCTGGCGGGGGACCCCAACCCCCGCCAACCGAGGTTCTCTTCTTCCGGCGCAAGGCTTTGTTCTGTTTCTGTGAGTCTGACGTCCTGCACGTACAACGGCCACGTTGCTGGCTGATCTGCAAGGACCTCGGCTGGTGGGGTCCCCCACCAGCAAAGGTAGCCAACGGCGATGGAGGGGGGTCGAGAGGGTCATCAGTGGGAGAGGGGTCAAAGTTGTTGGTGGTGGCGGCGGCGGCGGTGGGGGGGGGGGTCGGCAATGGCAGGGGGGTCGGCAGCGCCAGAGGGGCTAAAATGTGCCCCCTCACCTCGAGCTCTGGACCCCCCTCCCGCCGAAGTCTGGCTACGCCCCTGGCGTGTAGGCGCCTATGTGTCTTCGTAAAAAGGCTCCACAGAGAACTGCCTTCATTTAACCTGGGACCCTAAACAGGAGGATCGGTGCATCACAACTGCTTCCAAAGCATACTCGTGGTCAATGATTTTTGTAGCCCTCAACTTGGGGTATTCTACGAAGGCTCTAATCACCCGACATAACTTTTGACAACACTTGAAGACATTTCTCTTATGGACTATGGATTGCACAACCCGAGCAACTCAGTTACAAAAGAAAAACATTCACGTTCTCCCCCAAATAAAGGAATCAGCCATATTGAAAGCCACACAAATGACCTTTTGTGTCATTGTTCTGGTAAAGAATGCACTCACTCACAGAACAGCTTTCCTGACAAATGTATTTTTAGCAAAAAGCCTCCGGTAATGAGCGTGGGTTAAAAAAAATGGGATATTATATTACCTGTTTGTTTAGTGCTCCGGGGCAGGGGATGGATGACACCCACACAGTTTAATCACTGTAAGACTATGCAGGTATGGACATCCAAATGAGCGCTCATTAAATTGCTGTTAGAATATCTGGCTCACAGGTAATACGTTAGCAAGAGGAAAGTCAACCAGTGGACAATGAAATCCCTGGCATTATTCCATCCTCAGTGACACAGCTCAAGATTAGAAGGATAACCTCAGAGTAAATCAGCACTGTTCATTAAGCACCAGACCACAAGCCTACAAGGCAGGTCTTTGAAAGTCTGAAATCTTGCTACTCTTTGGAATTCAGCACAGAATCTTGCTACTCTTTGTCCTTATCTCTTATTCGTCCTGTTTGCCTGTCCTGATTAGATTGTAAGCTCTGTCGAGCAGGGACTGTCTCTTCATGTTCAAGTGCACAGCGCTGCGTACGTCTAATAGCGCTATAGAAATGATAAGTAGTAGTAGTATGTTGGTCTTCAAAGCCAGAAACAGAAGCCTGCGTGGCCGCGTTGCTATTCTGCAAGGGCAGGCTTCTGTTTCTGTGAGTCTGACGTCCTGCACGTACGTCAGACTCACAGAAACAGAAGCCTGTGTGGCCACGATGTTGATGTGCAAGGGCAGGCTTCTGTTTCTGTGAGTGCAGGACGTCAGACTCGCAGAAACAGAAGCCTGCCCTTGCAAGCCCACCTTTTTGAAGTTGCTTTTAATTCCTAATCCTTATTCACTTGTTCAGAACCCTTATTTTATCATCCTCACTTTAATATTCCCTTATTTCTTGTTTGTCCTGTTTGTCTGTCCTAATTAGATTGTAAGCTATGTCGAGCAGGGACTGTCTCTTCATGTTCAAGTTACAGCACTGCATACGTCTAGTAGCGCTATAGAAATGATAAGTAGTAGTAGTAGTCTTTGGGATTCCGGAATCTTGTTACTCTTTGGGATTCTGCACAGAATCTTGCTACTGTGGGATTCCGGAATCTTGCTACTCTTTGTGCTTATCTCTTACTTGTCCTGTTTGTCCTAAATAGATTGTAAGCTCTGTCGAGCAGGGACTGTCTCTTCATGTTCAGTGTACAGTGCTGCGTACGTCTAGTAGTGCTATAGAAATGATAAGTAGTAGTAGTAGATCAGAAACATATAAAGGGGTTAATTCTATAAGGAGCTGCCTAATTTTAAGTGGGTTTCTAATTCTAGAAAGTTGAGTGCCCGCATTTCTGAATAGCATGCAAATCTGCACGCACAACTTATTTGAATTCTGCATTCAAATTCCAGAGTACATGACTCCAAGGGGCGCATGGGCCTGGAAGGGGCATGGGAAGGGGGGGTGTCAGTTACACACATGGGTTCTAGAATACTGGCATGTACAGCAGCCATTGAGCTAACAGAAGTGCTTGCGCCTAAAGTTAGGTGCGTAAATGCGAACTTACACTAGTGTTCTATAATGGCGGTTGAATGCACACTTGCCATTATAGAATTTGCACGTAGCACGCATCATTCTGGTGCCTAACTTTAGGTGATCTATAGAGCATTACCTCCATGGAGGGTAAATGTCCTCTTCTAGAAAATCAACTAGTAGCAAAATAGACCCTGGTCAAAATTTGATGTACTTCTCCATGATTTGATGGTGGATGTGCACATGGGTGGGGTTTGCACATAGGTAGGAGTGTAAATTATAAAATGCTATCATTTACATGCATACATGTAATTTGCAAGGCCTATCCCAATGACTCTACTTAAGTGCTTCAACTCTGCAACACAACATAACCTTAGATCGTATTGGACATTATATATTCCTTATTATCGTTGACCCTTATTGTACCTTATACCCTAACCTTACCTGACCCCTATTTCGATCTATATTTGTTTACCCCTACCGGACTTGGCGTTGACCTTTACGGTATTTTGTAAGCCATATTGAGCCTGCTAATGGGTGGGAAAATGTGGGATACAAATGTTACAAATAAATAAATAAATAAATAAATATATTCTAACATCTATGTGCAGGATGGTGGTTAGTGTATCTGGCTTTCAAAAAGGTTTGGACAATTTCCCGGAGGAAAGGTCAACAATCTACTATTGAGATAGACATGCAGAAGCCACTGCTTACCCTGGGATTGGTAGCAAGGAATCTTGCTATTTTGGATTCTGGAACGTTGCTGCTATTTGGGTTTCTGCCATGTACTTGTGACCTGCATTGGCCACTGTTGGAAGCAGGATACTGGGCTAGATGGACCATTGGTCTGACCCAGTGTGGTTGTTCTTATCTTCTTAGCTATAAGACTGGTTTAAGTGATCACACCTTAATGTACGCATGTACTTGGCCATTTGCACTATTTTCTATGAAGAAAAGCAAGTGCCAACCTCTCTTCATTGAATACAGTAGGCTTAAAATAAGTGCCATAACCAGTACCTAGAGTGAGTGCTCTGAAAGGGTCTTATTTCTATATCAGTTTCTCTCAATTTGAGGCATATGGATCATAGATGATGATGATGACGGCAGAAAAAGACCTGTACGGTCCATCTAGTCTGCCCAACAAGATAAACTCATATGTGCTACTTCTTGTGTATACCTTACCTTGATTTGTATCTGCCATTTTCAGGACACAGACCGTAGAAGTCTTGCCCAGAACTAGCCCCACCACCCAAACACCAGCCCCGCCTCCCAATGGCATATGGATCATAAGGTTAAAGTGAAAAGTTAGGAGACAAGAAAGCAGCTAGCTCAATTGCTAAAATGAGTAATACCTTCTTTCGGTGGACTTTTAAATTTGCCTTCAGTCTAGTCCATAGTATAAGACCACAAAAAAAGCCACACTGGGTCATTCCAATGGTCCATCTAGTCTGATATCCTGTTTCCAACAGTCGCCAATCCAGATCACAAGTACCTGGCAGTAACTTAATTAGTAGCAATATTCCATGCTACTACTCCCAGGGCAAGCAGTGGCTTCCCCCATGTCCATCTCAATAACACACTATGGATATTTCCTCCAGGAACTTGTCCAAACCTTTATTCAACCCACATACGCTAACCGCTATTACTATATCTTCTGGCAGTGAGTTCCAGAATTTAACTATTCTTTCAGTGAAAAAATACCTCCTCCTATTTTTTTTCCATGTAATTTCATTGAGTGTCCCCTGGTCTTTACGTTACCCATTTTGTCTTAATGTAGCAAATGCTTATTAAAATATTTCATTTGTATTCTGCTGACATTGTTCTACTGTGCTCTGTTCATTTGTATATTACTGGCACTGTATCATATTATTGTTATTATTACTAAGATTTAATTTGCCTATCTCCAAGTTAACTGTGTTTTATGCTGACATTTGGTCATTTTAATATTGCTATGCTGATAATACAATGTAAATTGTTTATATTATACTATGCTTGTTGTACACTGCCTTGGGTGAATCTCTTCTTAAAGGGGGCTAATCAATCTTAATAAAGATAGGAACTGAGATAGAAAGAATGGAGTAGCCTCTATATGGGCAACAGCACCATGAACCTTTCTTCACAATGTCTCAGATGTTTTCTCCCCCTTCCCAATTCTGCCAAGCTATTGTACTTAAAATCCATAGCTACCAACCACAAGCCACAGCTCCATCCTGGATCCAGGCTAATGGGGACCACTACCAAAACCCTCTCGCCTAGACTTCTGCAACTTGCTTCTCAAAGGTCTTGCACGAAGCCATCTCTCTCCCCTTCAATCTGTTCAAAATTCTACTGCATGACTTATATTCCGCCAGCGTCGCTATGCTCATATCAGCCCTCTCCTCAAGTCACTTCATTGGCTCCCTATCTGTTTCCGCACACAGTTCAAACTCCTCTTATTGACTTACAAGTGCCTTCACTCTGCAGCTCCTCAGTACCTCTCCGCTCTTATCTCTCCCTACACTCCTCCCCAGGAACTCTGTTCATGGCTAAATCTCTCTTATCTGTACCCTTCTCCTCCACTGCCAACTCCAGTTGCTTTTATCTTGCTGCACCATATGCCTGGAGTAGACTTCCTGAATCAGTAGGTCAGATCTGGCTGCCTTGAAATCTAGGCTAAAAGCCCATCTTTTTGATGCTGCTTTTAACTCCTAACCCCTATTCATTTGTTCAGTACCTATGTCTGCTTTATAATTCCCAACTTAAGTAATTCCTTATCCCTTATTTGTCCTGTTTGTCTGTGTATATGTCTAGTAGCGCTATAGAAATAAGTAGTAGCACTCTTTGGGATTCTGGAATCTTGCTACTGTTTGGGATTTTGCACGGAATTTTGCTACTCTTTGTCAGTGCTGTAGCAAGGGTGCCTGACACCCGGGGCGGGTCGCCGCTGTGCACCCCCCTCCGGAGCGCACCCCCCCCCGAAACGCACCCTTACCTTGCAGCGGAGGGCAGGCGGAAGGGCCGATCTGCCCCCAGTGCACATCACTGGGAGCTGCGTCGGCTCTGCTGCTTCCCTGCTTTCTCTGCCCCGGAACAGGAAGTAACCTGTTCCGGGGCAGAAAGAGCAGAGAACCAGCGAGCCGACACCCCCCCCAGCGCGTGCACCCGGGGCGGACCGCCCCCCCTTCCTACGCCACTGTCCTTGTCCCTTATTTGTCCTGTTTGTCTGTGTATGTCTAGAAGCGCTATAGAAATAAGTAGTAGTACTCTTTAAGATTCTGGAATCTTGCTACTCTTTGGGATTCTGGAATCTTGCTACTGTTTGGGATTTTGCATGGAATTTTGCTACTCTTTGTCCTTATCCCTTATTTGTCCTGCTTGTCTGCCTTGATTAGATTGTAAGCTCTGTCAAACAGGGACTGTCTTTTACACGTTCAGTGTAAAGTGCTGCATACGTCTAGTAGCGCTATAGAAATGATAAGTAGTAGTAGTAGTTATGGCCAGGAGTATTGCCACTGCTCTAGAAGTCTCTACAATATGCCCAGTTCCAACCACCCCAAATACAGTCCTGGCTTGAAATCAATAGAGATGGGCAGTCTTTTAAAACAAATGTCGTTCACCGATAAGAGTACTATATCCCAACAAGGAGGAGAGAATATCCAAATTGATATCACACAAAATTTCTCTCTGTTACAAAGGCAAAATTAGTACTTTTGACTCGTAACCACTTGTAACCACTCGCCTCCACCTACCCTCCTCTCCTCCTTCCTGTACACATTAATTGATTTGATTTGCTTACTTTATTTTTTGTCTATTAGATTGTAAGCTCTTTGAGCAGGGACTGTCTTTCTTCTATGTTTGTGCAGCGCTGCGTACGCCTTGTAGCGCTATAGAAATGCTAAATAGTAGTAGTAGTAGTAGTAGAGGAGTAGCCTATTGGTTAGTGCAGTGCAGCTCCTTGTGACTCTGGGTAAGTCACTAAACCCTCCATTGCCCCTGGTACAAAATACCTGAATATATGTAAACCGCTTTGAATGTAGTTGCAAAAACCTGAGAAAGGCGGTATATCAAGTCTCATTTCCCTTTCCCTTATGACATCACAATATCAGAAGTGAGCCAACTATCAGGCAATCAAGCCATTATGACATCACTGATGAGGTTGGCTCTTATTGGTGGACTCAGCCTCCACCTACCCTCCTCTCCTCCTTCCTGTACACATTAATTGATTTGATTTGCTTACTTTATTTTTTGTCTATTAGATTGTAAGCTCTTTGAGCAGGGACTGTCTTTCTTCTATGTTTGTGCAGCGCTGTGTACGCCTTGTAGCGCTATAGAAATGCTAAATAGTAGTAGTAGTAGTACTTAAAAAAGACTAAAGTTCTGCGAAGTGCCAAAGTCGGTGTGTTGGACCGATTACCTACACGTGGTATCTTCCCTGCACTTGAAAGTTGAAGTTAAGTTTGAAATTAAGTTTGTAATTTTCTTCACAATTCTTTGGATCCGTCGTCAGTTCTGTGAAGGTTTAGCGTTTCTTGTACTATAAAACGGAAGGGTTTTTTTTTTTTTAAATACCGATGATGATAAGGAAGCCATGATCTCTTCCAACCTGTGTTATTAAAGACAATTATTTGGGTTGGAGGTTGGGTGGATTTCAGAGGCTTTTTCCCTTTCCTATTTTTAAAGCTTGATGCACTTCAAAGAACTTTAGTCTTTTTTAAGCACTAATTTTGCCTTTGTAACAGTTCACCGATAGGCGTACACATTATCCTCTGGATTCTATAAAGGTTACCCAAATTTGGGCATCCAAAACTGGGCATGGATCCCAGACCAGTTCCCAAAATAATTAGTTATTGGGCTCCAAGGATTTAATTATTTGAGCTAACCAGCGCTTAATTGGCACTAATTATGGTTTGGCTCTGATCTGTCTAAATGCTATTCTGTAACAATGGGCACCTAAATTGGATCGCTCGCAACTCAAAAGGGGGTCTGGCTATGGGAGAGTCATGGGTGGAAAGAGCAGAAAAAAAGCACTAAGTGCCTTCAAAACAGGGAGACAAATCCTTTGAACTGTATAATTTGAATACCAATCTTGTGTTAATGATCCGACACAGGCCGTGTTTCGGTGCACAGCACCTGCATCAGGGGTCAATGATTGATTCTGAAGCAATTCAGGTTGACAAAATCCGACGTACAATGAAGATGCCTTCTTTCTCATGCAGCAGACTGTGTCTAGATTAGAAAGCTGAGAAGCTATGCTCACAATTCCTTTGAAACACATCCATTCACTCCTAATGTTGGCCAAAACTGCCTCCAACATTAGGGATGAGTGCAGGTGTTTCGAAGGAATTGTGAGCATATACAGTCTGTTGCTCGAGAAAGGAGGCATCTTCATTGTACTTCGGATTTTTTAAACCTGAATTGCTTAAGAGTCAATCATTGACCCCTGTCACAGGTGCTGTGTGCTGAAACATGGCCCGTGTCGGGTCATTAACACAAGATTGGTATTCAAGTTATACAATTCAAAGGATTTGTGTCCCTGTTTTGAAGGCTCTTAGTGCCTTTTTTCTGCAGTTTTGGACTTTGTCTCGTTACTTCGTACCCTCTCTGTGTAAGAGTCATGGGTGGGCCAGGGGCATTCACAAAAGATGGTCGTGGGATCTGCATCCAATTTACATGCCAGGATTTACACCAGATTTTTCAGCTGGCATAAGTCCTTGCACCCAAAGTTGAGCACTGAATTTGGGGCTCGGTGCTATTCTAGAGCAGGGGTGTAGCTAGGTGGGGCCACAGGGGCATGGGCCCCCGCAGATTTAGCCCTGGCCCCCTGCTTTCACCCCCCCCCCCCGCCGACCCTCCCCCGCCGTCGCCATCAGGGACGTGCAGGACATCAGGACTCACAGAAAAAGAATCCAGATCGGCGAATGCACCAGACTTGGAGACCGGTGCTGAAGGGGACTTCGGCTGACAGGGGTTGGGGACCCCTGCCAGCAAAGGTACCTGGCGGTGGGACGGTTGGCGGCGGGGGGAGGGGGGGTCGAATGGGACGGGGGAGGTGCGACGATGCCGGGGAGGGTGTCAAAAGTGGTGGTGGGGGGTCGGTGGTGCCAAAGGGGCTAAAATGTGCCCCCTCACCTCGGGCAATGGGTGGGTCCTTTATAGAATTGCACAGCGCTGATTCCTGCACCCTCTACACCTGCTGAAACCAAGTATAAATGCTGATGCCCAAATAGGGTGCCCTGATCCTGGTAACCAATTAACTTCATTAATTGGTTGTTAGCAACTAATTATTGATGGCTAACAGTTCACTAGCCTATTAATTTGCACACGCATCTTGAGATTGCACCCAAATTTAGCCGTGAAAATCTGGGCACCATATTTAGAATCCAGGGATAGTGTGCACTTTTCTGAAGCGAGTGATTTGCATATATTGCACCCACTTTCTTGATAATATGCGCATACGCGATTGTTTGCACATGTACATAATGTTAAGAAACAGTCCACACTATCCCCCAAATTCTATATATTGTGACCTAAGTTGACACACAAAACTGATCGTATTCCATTTTGCATGTGTAACGTGAATTAACTTAACAAGCCAATCAGCGCCAATAATTGCCACTTAACAAGTAATTATTGCCACTAACTGGCTTTAATTAGAAATTACGAGCACAACTTTCTAAGCGTATTTTGTAAAGTTATACGCGTAAATTCTAAGATGCAGATCTGAAAAAGGGGCGTGGGCCGGTTGTGGGCATTTCTAGAATTTATGCACAGTGTTATAGAATATGCCAATTCCACTTGTAACTTAGGTGTCGGCCTTTACACCAGGTTTTAGTTGGCGTAAGTGACTGCGACTAAATATAGCCAAAGGAAACAGGTGCTGGGCGTATTCTATAAACTGCACCTACTACTACTACTACTACTACTATTTAGCATTTCTATAGCGCTACAAGGCATAAATTTAGATGTGTTCTATAAGTTTGTAGAATACTCCTAGGCGTATTTTTTTGGTGCCGATTTTGTAGGTGACATAAGTAGAATCTAGCCCTATGGGTGCATAGTACATGCTCTTAACATTCATATAAAATAATGAGTGGAGTGGAACAGGTGGATGTGAAGCATCTGTTCACGCTTTCTAAAAATACTAGGACTAGGGGGCATGCGATGAAACTACAGTGTAGCAAATTTAAAACAAATCGGAGAAAATGTTTCTTCACTCAACGCATAATGAAACTCTGGAATTCGTTGCCGGAGAACGTGGTGAAGGCGGTTAGCTTGGCAGAGTTTAAAAAGGGGTTAGGCGGTTTCCTAAAGGACAAGTCCATAAACCGCTACTAAATGGACTTGGGAAAAACTCCACAATTCCAGGAATAACATGTATAGAATGTTTGTACTTTTGGGAAGCTCGCCAGGTGCCCTTGGCCTGGATTGGCCGCTGTCGGGGACAGGATGCTGGGCTCGATGGACCCTTGGTCTTTTCCCAGTGTGGCATTACTTATGTACTTAACAAAAATAAAACAATTAACATGAAAATGAAAAAGTTCTGGGCGCCCATCCCTAGAAATCAACCTACCTCCTCTGCACCCAGCACTGCCTCTAAGCCACAGGACTGGGCCAGGGAGCATGTTCTCATCCTGGTCTTCTTGTGAGATACTCAGGCTTGGACATTTCCGTCCATGCCAGCAGTTCACAACTCAGTCATCGGGACACCCCTAGACATTCAGATTTTCAGGATATTCACAATGAGAGTTGCGCATCTGCAACCTCAGTTGTATGTAAATCTATCTCATGCAGCTGTTGAGAACCTGACGGGCTGGGAATATCTGGAGGACTGGGTGGAGAATCCTCGATCTGTGCTATTCGTGGAACTGGAAAACATTCCCATTTCATAACTTCTCAGTTTGTGACATCACCTTTTCTCTGAATGCCTCTGATACCCCAGAGTATCAGTGCACGGCATGTTCTCATTCAGAACCTCTAGCAGTTAATGTAAGGGCTTAGGATCAGATTGAAGTTTCTGGCAAACGGAATGCCAGCTCATCTCGGATTTTGAAACAGAGCATCTCTTGCCCAAGGACCTTCATACACTGCAGTTTCTGGAAAGGAAACAAATTCCTCGGGAGGAGTCATGTAAGCAGAAACATCTGCAGAAAGTGCCAAGGGACTTTCACTTGAAGACGTTGAATTCCACCGTGCTTTCTGCACTGGTTTCTGCTGTGCGGCTTTTGAAATGGAAACAAGCGCTACCTGCCCCAGTGATGCAACTGATCAGAATGCTAATTAGGAAATTTGTAATTGGTTACTATGGGAAATTCAAGGGACAACATCAGTAGTGTGCAGCTGCCAAGGCCAATGGTGTTTATGTGCTATGATGCGATAAAGTGTCTGGAGTAAACCCACCTTTCCTTAATGTCACTCCCTCACTGGGCCACTTTAAGGGAGGCAAAGCTAGCTTGCCTAGACAGGAGTGGAGCTCAGGCAGAGAGAAAGAGTTAACATCTATACAGTGAGACCATAACAGGGAGACCCAGAGCAGGGAGGAAGGGTTCTTTAGGGGATTTTCAGGAAGGGCTGCAGTGTCTGAAGATGGGCCCAGGAATAAGGGAACTACCCATCTTTATATTTATTTATGTATGTCATTTATATCCAAACAAAGCAGGAAAGTGCGTCCGCAATAATCCAAAGTGAAGCAAAGAGTGGAAGAGTGAGTGTTATTGCTATATAAGGACTGTTTTGGTCCACATATTAGTGGAGTTTTCGTTTTATGACTGACTAGTAAAAAAGGCCCGTTTCTGTTGTGAAGGAAACGGGCGCTAGCAATGCTTCCTCCCCCCTGCTCCCCCTCGGCGCATCCCCCAAGCCCCTCCCCCTGGGCACATGAACCCCCCCCCCCCCCCCCCGTCACCCGCAACCCCCAGTAGTAACGGTGTGTGGCCGCTGCTGCTTCTCCTGTTAAGCAGCAGCGGTGGAAAAAAAAGGACAAAAACGGAGGAAAAAAACCAACCTGAAAAACGCGGCTCCATAGACAGCCATCTGCCATTGGCTATCATCTGTGCAGCTGGTCCTCCTCTCCTCTCTGACGTCGCAGTGCTCCTCCGGGGTCGTCCTCCAGGGGCAGTGACGTGCAGGGGAGAGGAGGAACGGCTGCACAGACGACAGCCAATGGCAGATGGCTGTCTACGGAGGCGCGTTTTGCAATGTGTTTTTTTTTTTTTTTTTTTTTTTTTTTAATCATTTATTTATAATTTTTTCATTTTACAAGGATCACTTGCAAAACAGTAAAACAGAGATGATTGTACGTTAAAACAATATTTGAAGAAAACAATCTCAACAAGATAAATGGATTTTGTACAATCTTTCTCTTTCTTAGACCACAAAATAAATAGGGAGAGTGAAACAAGACAAGGAGATCAATTTAAGCAACAGCAAACAAAGAAAACGTGGTATTAACCCGATTATCCCCAGTTATTATTTATCTAAATCATTTTTCCACATTGATCATCTGGTTGGTTTCTTCAAGACCATAACGGTGCATAGTCCATCAATTTCATTGGAAACATACTTATTGTCCAATATTAGTGAAAGTAATACACCTGATTTCATTTTTTTTTCCCTTTTAAAACCAGAAATTGTTTAACAATACAAACCCTTGAATCTCCAATCCAATTCCCGCTGATTAAAGTAATCCCAGTTTCACAGGCTTCACTCCTTTTGAATTAATATATTAAGAGGAATCATTTCAGAGGAAAAAAAAACATTAGGAGTCATACCTGGAACTCTGGGAAAACAACAATCTCGATATTAATCATCTACAACAATATTCATTTTGTTCAAATTTTTTCTGGTCTTATTATCATTTTCAAATCTTAACCGTTTCTACTTCAGTAGAACTTCATTTGCTGTATATTCTCAAATGATTCGATTAGATTATCCATGTGGCTCATTAACAAGACTATATCTGAAGCAAAGTCATTCTCTACCACCGTCAGGTCCTGGAGCACCCTCCAGATGACATTCAATGCAACCTCCACGGGAGCCAAAAACTCCAAGCTGATAACTCTTAAGGGTTTAGGAGTAGCACCGCCGACACGGGTTCAGCTGTAAACGACTTCCGTTTCAGCATACACTCCTGACTCACTCCTCCACCCCTTTGGACATGGTGGTTAAATGATTTTTGAGCGATGAAGTTGTTTCCAGGTCCAAGAGCATCGACGCTCCTTCGTCGGTGCTAATCAAAGGACTCATCAACCCAGTCATCTATGGGCAGCTCGTCATACAGCGGTCCCACACTTGCTGCACAGGGGACAAAACGCTGGTCATCGGCGGCTGACCCATTGTCCCCTTCCTCTGTTAAGGCAACTGCAATGCAGAGAGGAAATTTCAAGTGAACAAAAACTGAACTTCAGAGGACAGCTGGGCCGTTGAGTGTACGAGCTTCAGGTCACCATCTTTCCCATGCAATGTGTTTTTTTTGGGGGGGGTTTCTTCTTTCTTTTTGTACCGGCCGGTGGGGGTTGCGGGTGGCGAGGGCCGGACTTGGCAGGTTTCCCAGGGCGGTTAGGGTGCGCAGGTGGTTCGGAACTCCGAGGTTGGAAGCCAGTGTGGAGCGATTCCTAGGCAGGGGGAGGAGTAGGGAAACACGCTCCGTGTGTTTCCCTACTCCTCACCCTGGCTGCTACTCCTCCTCCTGGCTGTGTAGCTGTTTGCTGCTGACGTCAGTTTGATCTTCTCCATGAAGCACACCACATCCGGCGGAATCCATGGTTCCAGGCAGCCTCAGAACGTTGGAGGTGAGAATTATTATATAGGATGATTATTGTGAGCCACCTATATATTGAAGGCTTGCCTTACGAATAGGTGTGCATTCTTGTGTTCACTGAGGTCTTTTTTCTCTACTTTTCAATATTTGGGCGATCCTTCTGATACAGATTATTTATGTACAATTTGTTGTTTTCTAGTGTGGTTAGATTTCTACAGATTCCTCGTGTAAGTGGTAATTGAAATCACCCATTATTCTTCGGTTGCCAAATTTGCTAGCGTTTCTCATTTCTGTTAACATTTCTTCATCTGTCTGATAGATCTGGCCTGGCAGACAGTAGTATAGCCCTATGTGTACATTCTTTCCCTTTACACATGGAATTTCTATCCATAAGCATTCCACATTGCTATCTGTTTCATGTAGATTTATTTTGCTTCACTCAATTCCCTTTTTAACTAACAGCACAACCCCCCCTTCCAATTTGATCCACTCTATCATTGCAATATAATTTATACCCTGGTAACACAGCGTCCCATTGATTGTCCTCCTTCCACCAGGTCTACCTCTCATATCTTATTTTCTAGACTTCTAGCATTTGTATACAGTAGGGTTACCATATTTTGTCCCCCAAAAGGAGGACACATGCCCCGCCCCATTCACACCCACCCCTTTCACACTGCCCCACCCCCTTTCACGCCCTCGCTCCGCCCCCTGTCACATTTTCCCCTCCCCCTGTCACACACCCCATCACTCCCCCTCCCCGTCACCCCCCTCCCCTTACCTTACTACTGCCCTGGTGGTCTACTGACCTCTTTGGGGCAGGAAAGAGCTGATTCAAAATGGCCGCAGAGAGTTGAAGTCTCGCGAGGTCACTTCAACTCTCGACGGCCATTTTGAATCGGCACCGAGATCACGAACAGGAAGGATGCATGCAGGGCAGCGCTCCGGGCAGGAAAGAGGGGGCTCTATCCTGCCCCGAAGGCGGAAGAGGTCACTAGACCACCAGGGCAGTAGTAAGTAAGGGGAGGGGAGGCTAGCAATCTGCCTGTTTGTCCGGATTTCTGGACAAACAGGCAGATTGGCAAAACCCGCCTGGTTGCCCGGACATGTCCTCAAAAAGAGGACATGTCCGGGTAAATCCGGACATATGGTAACCCTAGTATACAGATACTTTAAAGTGTGTTTTATCCTTGCATCTATAAGCTGCTTAGAAGTTGACAGGAATAATTCGCAACCTTTGCTATGTTCTACTACTAAACACTCCTGGCTTTCTTTCACCTTTGTTGAAACCTCTTTAAACTGAGGTTTCCTGTGACTATCAGCTCTACTGTACACTGATGCTATGGTAAACTCTAGAATAGTCCTTTAACCGCTAGCCTATGAAACTGTAATCAAATCAATTCTTGTATACTGCTAATATAATAGAGATTTTCAATGCTAAACAAAGAAAAAAATACTATCCCTTAAACTGCCTTTGCTAAATAAGCAGACTAACTTAAAAATAAAGACACTGAAATTACCTATTTAACTCAAAGCCTACCTTTCCCAAAATTTAAAAACAATTTTCCAGCAAATGGCTTACCAGTGAAGTTCTGTCCTGCTCTGGAAGTCCTCTCACAGCACCTTTTCTGGACCGAGAACAACTGAGAGTCTTGCTTACTTATGTGCCCCTGCTGCTTGGATGACTCACCCTGTAATCAATGTGACAACAGGGCCCTTTTCAACTTTCCTCTTTAATCAGTAACTGTGGCTTGATTGACAGATAACTGAACATAATCATGGTGGATTTTTTTACTTCCTAACAGGAAGATCCTTTGACTCAGGACTAATGTCAGGAAGTATTTTTTTCATGGAGAGGGTGGTAGATATGTGGAATGCCCTCCCGTGGGAGGTGGTGGAGATGAAAACGGTAATGGAATTCAAACACGCGTGGGATAAACACAAAGGAATCCTGTTTAGAAGGAATGGATCCTCGGAATCTTAGTGAAGATTGGGTGGCGACGCCGGTAATTGGGAAACAAAACGGGAGCTGGGCAGACTTCTACGGTCTATGCCCTGATCGTGACTGAATAGATATGGATGGTCTGGAGTATAAATTTTAAGGGGCTTCAATGTTAGCTTCAGAACTTAGTACAAGAAGAGTGCTGGGCAGACGTCTACGGTCTGTGCCCTGAGAAAGGCAAGAACAAATCAAACTCGGGTATACATATAAAGTATCTTGTTGGGCAGACTGGATGGACCGTACAGGTCTTTATCTGCCGTCATTTACTATGTTACTATTCTCTAAAAAGATAACTTTCTCTAGCCAGTAATTTTAAATAGAAATACATAAGTATGACCCTGCCTTGCACACATTTTTTTTTTTGGTTTATGAAACTGCATACTACTTGATATATAGTTATTTGACATTTCTGATGGTATTCTAGATCAGTGGTTCATTTCCCAATCCTTTTCCTAGAGGCACACCCTAAACAGTTGGATTTTTATGACTGTCGCATTGAATATTCCTGACACATATGAAGCCCGATTTTGAATAGGATGTCTAGGTAGGAATTGAGATATTCAGGATGGAACATTCACAATTCACTGAGTATTTTACAAAAGCCTCTGCTGAACGAGGAGCTTTTTGTAAAATACGTATAAGGATAACTGAAAAACACAGGAGTATTTGCCAGTATATTCAGCGGCAACAACCATTTTAGAAAGAAACATGTTGGAAAAAAAAGGAGCATCACACAAGACTTTCCACATGTGAATGCTGGCAAAACACACAGAAAAAATAAATAAATAAAAATTAAAGTCACAATTAATACCTTTTATTAAATTTAGATATTAGATATGTATCATATGTCAAAGAATAAAGTGGTTGCTCAAAGCATATACTAAACACAATCGCTCAACTGCAAAACACTATGCACAACTTTGTGCAAAAACACACTCAGAACCTTACTGTACCATAAATATTACACTGGGCAGAACCTAATACACCAATATACCACCCATACGGAAAATGCAGACCTTCAACAATATGAAACAAGGGATCATATCATCACAATTCTCATGTAGAGCCACAAAACACCCTAATTCATGTTTAATGTGGGAAAAAATGCCATAAATAAGTAAATAAATATAAACTTTTAATGTTGAGCACCTGATTCTCAAAGTGGACATATTCCAAACACTATAATGAAAATAAAATGATCTTTTCTACCTTTGTTTGGTGACTTTTTCTGATCATGCTGGCCCAGTATCTGCTACTATCTGTCCTCAGTGCAGGTCAGGAAGTCATCCTCGTTAAATATCTCCCTGGCAACCCAGGACACCTCCAGCCAACCCCCCCTCCCCCACTCTCCCAGCAGTAAGGTAAACAAACCATAAACCAATTTCTACAACTGGACAAGGCTAGAGGGCTTTCACTGCAGCTCCTGCTGTGAGGATGGAGGTAAATCAACAATTTAAACCCCTCAGAGCACAGCAGGGGAGGCTTAGCCTGTCCAAGCCTCTTATACCGGGCGCCTATGACTGTGACAGCTCTGTATATATGTGCATCCTTTATATTTTTGGGACCACCAATACCACACCAAGAATATGCTCATTTCAAGTCTATATATTCTATATATGCAAATATCAAGATTGACACTTGCATGTGACCCAAATTTACACATGTGCATGCTATTTACATATATAAGAGCCATGCAAGCTTTCTAATATGACCTTGAATATATATAAATCTATCTCATGAAAATCACTGCAATTTTCCATGGCAGCACTGTTCAGGTGAATTCATGAGCATTATATTATAAGAATCTTCAAGGAAGTGTTTTTGAGAGGACAGTGATTCACAATGTAAGCCCTGACACAGGCATCTATGCTGAAACCCAGCTGTGTTGCATCATCTCTTTAATAATGTTGTTTGATGACATTTCTCTTGGTTTGTTCCTTCCTCTTGGCCACCTCCGCTCACCTGTTGCTGCTGTTGTAATACATCTCTGATGGGAAGGGTTCCGTTTTGTTTTATGGATGGTATGTCTGGTTAGGGTGGAAGAAACCACAATTACTGTAGATAGGATGTTAAATATCTCTGCTCTCTGGTCCACAAGATAATCTTCGGTGATGCCCCAGGATATATGATTGATTTAATAGATCTTCCAGCCAGAAACTGAATCAGTTCATCACGTACTTATCTGAACCTTCCCTATCCAAGCTGCTTTGGACTTAGATACAAATCAACCTACGCATCCAATTTTTCTTACATAAGTACGCAAATGTATTTATTTATTTATAGCATTTATACCCCGCTCTTTCCCGCTCGATAGCAGGTTCAGTGCGGCTTACAAGGTATGGTACAAAGTATTACAGAGATACAAAGTATCACAGAGATAACCCAGTTGTATAGAGTAGGACAATAGGAAGAGACGTGGGGGAGAGGATTAGGGTATGAGTAGTGTTAGTGGTGTGTATTAGGTTGGAGAATTAAGTTTGGTTGTTTGGGTAGGCTTGTTTGAAGAGGTAAGTTTTCAGCAGCTTTCGGAAGTGTGGAATGCATTACCAAAGAGTGTGAAAACGATGCACGACCATCAAAACTTCAGCCGATCTTTAAAGACCTATCTGTTTTGGAAGGCCTACCCTATTGATTCTAATTAAATGCCTCAACTCTACAATACATCTATACATATATTGCAATGGACATTTTATTTCTTATTTCCTTGTCCCTTATTGTACCCATTTACCCCTACCTTACCTGACCCTTTTTCTAACTGTATTTGTTTGATACCTACCGTACTTGGCGTTCACCATTACGGTATTTTGTAAGCCACATTGAGCCTGCTAATAAGTGGGAATATGCGGGATACAAATGTTACAAATAAATAAATAAATAAATATTACATTGTTATAAAATTTGATGTATGAAAGAGAGAATTGCTCATGTTTTTATTGTAACCTGTCTCGAATCCATGTGAATTGAAGTAGGATATAAATGACAATACATTATGTGTGTCTGTAAAGTCTTGCTTATTTCTCAGTGCTATATATATATTTTTGTTACATTTGTACCCTGCGCTTTCCCACTCATAGCAGGTTTAATGTGGCTTACATATTATATACAGGTACTTATTTGTACCTGGGGCAATGGAGAGTTAAGTGACTTGCCCAGAGTCACAAGGAGCTGCCTGTGCCTGCAGTGGGAATTGAACCCAGTTCCCCAGGACCAAAGTCCACCACTCTAACCACTAGGCCACTCAATGTGGCCGCGCAGGCTTCTGTTTCTGTGAGTCTGACGTCCTGCACGTATGTGCAGGACGTCAGACTCACAGAAACAGAAGTCTGCGCGGCCGCGTTGCTGATCTGCAAGGGCAGGCTTCTACATGGAATGTTGCTAGTGGAATAGTAACATTAACATTCCATGTAGAATCTCAAATAGTAGCAATAGAATCTCAATAGTAGCAGCATTCCATCTAGAATCTCCAGTAGTAGCAACATTCCATGTTGTTGTTACATTTGTACCCCGCGCTTTCCCACTCATGGCAGGCTCAATGCGGCTTACATGGGGCAATGGAGGGTTAAGTGACTTGCCCAGAGTCACAAGGAGCTGCCTGTGCCTGCAGTGGGAATCGAACCCAGTTCCCCAGGACCAAAGTCCACCACGCTATACACTAGGCCACTATAGTGATAATTATAAAATCACATTTCTAGTTTCTTTTTAACTGAAAGCTGATGCATCAGATAGAAGTGATTGTTGGATTTCTGTAGCAAGATGTCTGTTTTCTTTCCGCACAATCTTCCTGTCCTCTTGAGGGCTGTAAAAATGAGGTTAGAGGTTAGAAGTAATGGTTTTAGTCTTAAGACTGCATTGTACAGTTGGGGTAATATTCAGCATGATACAGCACACGGACCGGGAATGAAAAACTGGAGCAGCGAAATAAATGATTATAACATAAGGGTTCAGCTGGGAACAGAGCCCAGGCACTTACAGGGAAAAATTAAGTATCTATGATTGAGCACTGAAGGCCAAGAATATAAGTACTTGCCAAGATGTGTTTCTACTTATCTCACTCGGGACTCTATTTACTATCAACAAGCAGTAATGGTGTTATCTTGCATTATCTGTCACAAACCCATTGCGTAGAATGGGCTTTGCAGGAGAAAATCAATAAGAGCGTAATTCTATGAAGTACACATTAACATTTACATGCCAATTCTGCATGTAAATCATTAGAAGGTCCCAAGAAACAGCAAGGCAGACGATCCCCAGACTCCAAAGTGGAAATAGAGCAGATCAGTAGAGTTGCAAACAAGTATATTGCCCAACACCATAGCCGCCGAGGGGAGGGGCAGGGGGGACAAACTTCCCTGGGCCCGGGCCTCCAAGGGAGGCCTGGCGCCACAGTCCCACCCGCCCTCCGTCGTCGACCGTCTGCCCCTGCATTGAAATCGCAACCTCACCTCCGTGAAAGCAGCGCTGCAGGCAGCAGAACGCCTCACTTCGGGCCTCCTTCCCTCCCGCCCTCGTCTGATGTAACTTCCGCGAGGGCGGGACACAAGGAGGGAAGGAGGGCCGAAGGGAGGCGTTCTGCTGCCTGCAGCACTGCTTTCACGGAGGTGAGGCTGCGATTTCAATGCAGGGGGCCTGGCCCGGTGGCGGACAGAGGGGGGGAGCGGTGGCGGTGACCTCGGGGGGGTGGAGGGGGAGAGCAGTGGCTGCAGTGACCTTGGGGGGGTGGAGGGGGGAGTGGCTGTGACCTCGGGGGGGCAGCGAGAGCGGCAGGGGCGGGGCCCCGGGGGCGGCCCAGTCTCTCGGTGGCCCTGCCCAACACAGGTCGCATTTCGCCCAGGAGGGCTTCGCCAGGGGCTATGTTGTGACCTTCACTGTCAAAAACTTGTTAAAAAGTGTGTATACTATTTTCCAACATAAGTATTAGAAGTCAAATGTCAGCCACACAATAGTAGAAAAACCAGCACAAGCACAACTCAAAACGCCAAGGTAAAATCCGCTAACCAGGAGGCTCACTCGCCAACTGCAAGAGAATCTTATTATCCAGAGATTGTTTCAACTGTACGGGGGTCATAGAATATATATCTCACATTATTAAATGTTACTAGACATTTCACTGGAAAGCACAAGAAAAATTCCCCACCATTTTGTTGAACTCGCAAGTGAAAAGACATCTTTGCTCCCTACCCACATCAGGAAAACACCATCATTTTTGACCTATACATAAAATTGCTCTATTTTTGAAAAACAAATGCATGATTAAATTTTTTAGCAGATTTGAACAGGAAGGATTTCAGAACTGTTGCCCTGGTTTCTACCAAATCCCGAGAGCTCCCCCAAAACTCAGTTATATTTAAACTGTCTACTGGTGCTGAGTGTTCAGTTAGAATTTCAAACTCCGAGGTCATTAATAAATTGAAATTCCAACCAGAACGTTTGAATATTGACCCGTTTACATGTCACAGACATTGCTAGTGGCCTGAAGGAGAAAAGCCACTGAATGTACATGTGTCATCCTGAGAGCTGTTCTGGAAACCACCAGGGGCCCTTTTACTAAGTCACTTAGCCTACATATGCCCAATGCGCACCAATTTGGAACTACCGACCAGCCTACTGCTTGGCCTGGGCGGTAATTTCATTTTTTAAACACGTCCACTACATGTGCTGCAGGGGCGTAGCTACGTGGGGCCACAGGGGCCTGGGCTCCTGTAGATTTGGCCCTGGACCCCCCTGCCGATGACCCTCTTGACCTCCCCTCCTACCGCCAACCCGCTGTCCCCCGCCAGTACATGCAGGTTGTCAGACTCAGAAACAGAACAAAGGAAGAAGAGGACCTCGGCTGGCGTACAACGTGCAGGACGTCAGACTCAGAAACAAAACGAAGGAAGAAGAGGACCTCGGCTGGCGTACAACGTGCAGGACGTCAGACTCAGAAACAGAACGAAGGAAGAAAAGGACCTCGGCTGGCGGGGGTTGGGGTCCCCCGCCAGCAAAGGTAGGCGACGGCGGGGGAGGGTTGGCGGCGGGAGGGGGGTCGAGAGGATCATCAGTGGGGGGGGGGGGGGGTCAAAGTTGGTGGTGGCGGCAGCGGCAGGGGTTGGCAATGGCGGGGGGGGGGGGGGTCGGTGGTGCCGGGGGGGCTAAAATGTGCCTCCTCACCTCGGGCTCTGGACCCCCCTCCTGCCAAAGTCTGGGTATGCCCCTGGTGTGCCGGAAATTTTCTGGCACGGTGCTAACCGGCCGGCAATCAGCAGTGTACGCACGCTAACAATTACTGCCCTGTTAATGCATGAGACCTTACCGCTAAGTCAATAGGTGGCGGTAAGGTCTCAGGCCCAAAATGGATGCAGGCCAATTTTTATTTCGCTCCACGTCCATTTTCGGACCAAGAAAAGAAAGGCTTTTTTTGCAGGTGCACTGATAAACGGACCTGCACGCGTCCAATACATGCGTCTACACCAGCGCAGGCCATTTTTCAGCGCACTTTACTAAAAGGACTTCCCAGTTTGCTTTCTTTCTGTCATTTTTCTTATTTTTATCGTCTCTAATTACAGGGCAAATTTCTCACACATCTAACTGTACCATCATCCGTTTATAATATCGGGCATGGTGCTCTTTCTGTTTAAAGAGTTCCTCCTATACCTGGATTCTTCAGTAGAAAGTTCCAATCTCAAAAACGCAGCTCTGGTATTCACGGGACTTTTATTGACATCACCTGATCTCTTAATGGTTCAGTTAACTACGCTCGACTGGCTTTGATGGAATGGTTTTTCTCATGTAGGTAATGCCCAGTCAGAGAACCCTTTAGGCACATCAGGACAAAGCTGGGAAGTTCTATATTTATGTTTTCAATTAACATCATTCCCTCCTCTATTCAGATCTTTCTCCTTCCTGTTTTCTTAGAAGAGGTGGTGTACTCATTAAAAAGAAGTCCAGCGCCTGGGGAAAAGAACCTTGCAGACTTCCCTGCCTTCCTCACAGACACAGATGGCAAGACAGCTGACATGAGTGACCTCTGTGTGGGCGGCTGGAATGCACTGGTCTGCTGGCTGGCACTGCTGCTTTATCAGGCTGGGCCCTTGGATCAACAGTTGCTTAATATTTTGGAATTATTAACTTCCTGATGTTTGCTGAAGACATGAGGCCTGAATCCACTATGACGCTAATTTTTTTTTACCAATTTTTTATTTATAACCATTTAAATTTTTACAAGCGATAAAACAACTTATTTCAGTCAGGTAATTCTCTTCTCTTCCTTAGACCACTAAATAGGGAGAGTGAAACAAGACAAGGAGATCAATTAAACAGTAAACAGAAAGAAAACGTGGTATTAACCTGATTATCCCCAGATATTAATTGTCTAATTAATTATTCCACATTGATCATCTGGTTGGCTTCTTCAAGGCCAATACGGTGTATAGTCAAATCATTTCATTGAAAACATAATTATCCAATATTAGTTAGAAATAATACATCTGATTACATTCTTTCTCTTTTAAAAACCAGAAGTTATTTAACAATACATATACTTAAGTCTCTAATTCAAATCCCACTGATTAAAGTAATCCCAGTTTTCACAGGCTTCACTCCTTTTAAAGTAATAATTTGAGGAAATATTTCTGAGGAAAACTTTAGGAGTCATACCCGGAACTCTGGGAAAAACAATAATCTCAATATTAATCATCTATAATAATGTTCATTTTATTATTCAAAGTTTCTGGTCTATTATCATTTTCAAAATCATAACCACTTCTTGCTCGTGTAGAATCATTTGTTATATCAATTTTTCACTCTCAAAGGGTTCAGTTTGAATATCATTTCACTTGTTGAGTTGGTGCACATTTTTTGGAGTAAACCTAATGAAAGAGAATTGAGTGGATTTTGCCCGTGTTTTGACAGCTTATATACAACCACTGCATAGTGGGTAAAGAACAAACCTTAAAGAAACTTCAGACCGCTCAAAACACGGCAGCTAGGCTTATATTTGGTAAAATGTGATTTGAAAGCGCAAAACCCCTTCGCAAAAAACTACACTGGCTCCCAATCAAAGAATGCATTGCATTCAAAATCTGCACCCTGGTTCACAAAATTATCTACGGCGAAGCCACGAGTTACATGACAGACTTGATCGACTTACCAATTAAAAATACATCCGAATCAACACGATTATTATTATTATTATTAGCATTTGTATAGCGCTACCAGACGCACACAGCGCTGAACACCTGATACAAAGAGACAGTCCCTGCTCAAAAGAGCTTACAATCTAAATAATAAAGACAGACAAGACAGTTACGAGTGAGGGAAGTAATGGGTGAGAAGGGAGGAAGGGACAAGGGGAGGGCAATTGTGGCTAGGAGCTAAAAGCAGCAGTGAAAAGGTGGGTTTTCAGCATAGATTTGAAAACAGGTAGAGATGGAGCTAGACATATAGGTCTGCACTACCCAAGCTACAAAGGACTTAAATACAAAACAACTTAGGCATCTAGTTTTTCCTACATAAGCACACAACTGTGGAACGCAGTACCAAAAGCCTTGAAAACGACGTATGACCATCTAAACTTCCGGAAATCACTAAAAACCAACCTGTTTAAAAAGGCATACCCTACCGATCCAACTTAAATGCCTAATCTCTGCAACACAACCAAACTACAGCACGTAATGGACATAACACAACTCTTCTGTTCTCCGATTCCCTAACGTAGCTGTGCCACATGAACTTGATCTTACCACAACATCACCCTGTATTTGTTCACACCGGAGCCTGCAAATAGGTGGGAAAATGTGGGAGTGGAGGAGTGGCCTAGTGGTTAGGGTGGTGGACTTTGGTCCTGAGGAACTGAGTTGGATTCCCACTTCAGGCACAGGCAGCTCCTTGTGACTCTGGGCAAGTCACTTAAACCTCCATTGCCCCATGTAAGCCGCATTGAACCTTCCATGAGTGGGAAAGCACAGGGTACAAATGTAACAAAAATAAAATAGATACTATTGGAGATTCTACATGGAATGTTGCTACTATTGGAGATTCTACATGGAATGTTGCTATTCCACTAGCAACATTCCATGTAGAAGGCTGCGCAGGCTTCTGTTTCTGTGAGTCTGAGCACGTATGTGCAGGACGTCAGACTCACAGAAGCAGAAGCCTGTGCAGCCACATTGGTGATTTGCAAGGGCCGACTTCTACATGGAATGTTGCTAGTGAATAGTAGAATCTCAAATAGTAGCAACAGTGGAGGAGTGGACTAGTGGTTAGGGTGGTGGACTTTGGTCCTGAGGAACTGAGTTCGATTCCCACTTCAGGCACTGGCAGCTCCTTGTGACTCTGGGCAAGTCACTTAACCCTTCATTGCCCCATGTAAGCCACATTGAGCCTGCCATGAGTGGGAAAGTGCGGGGTACAAATGTAACAAAAAAAAAAACAAATAAATGTGTTCTGAGGGCTCTCCTTATTTATTCACATATATTTTGTATTTATGTAAGCAGTTTTTTGAATGGGAATAGTGGTTGTGGATATATACTGATTGTAAGATTTTAGTTATCAGTTTACCAGTATTTTTTGGATTTTGGAAGGGGGTATTTAAATTTTTAAAAGACATTTATAAAAATGTTTTAAACAATACTTATGTCATTTATAATGATTATGTATAGATAGGTAGATAGATAGATTTCCATAGGATGGTACAAAGTTCACTTCATGTATGACCCCTGAGGACATTCTTTGTTGTGTCTACTTCATGGCTTGAATTTTGTATATTAGCAGTTCTGATGGGATTTTCTTCAACAAAATGTGCCTTTTTTTGCATCTTCATTTCTGGTTTCTTCTTTCTATTTTGTCTCTGAAAACAAAAAGGAAAAGAAAATCCAATCTTGCTCATTTACCACATTTGCTTATTTCCGATCTGAGGAAGAAGGGCAACCTTCGAAAGCTAATCAAGAAATGTATTAAGTTATGCCCAATAAAAAAGGTATCATCTTATTTTCTTTTCCATGTTTTATTTTGTTTGATTTCTATTGATAACCTTAAGAGTGGACTAACACGGCTACAACACCTCTCTACTTAAAACTACAAGAAATATGAAAGATGGTTGAGTTTTCCCACTTCACGTCAAACGAAACCACATTCCCAACGCATGTTCTAATCCGAATTACTTGATCCGCATACAATCCTGACCTGAACTCCGAGACTTGATATGAACCACATTAGATCTGCCGTCTGTTGAAACCCTTGCACAAGGGACTCTGTACCTGTTTTGCCTGTTAAAATTTGCAGACCAAATAAATCTGGCTTGGCGTCCAAACAGTTCCAGGGGGACCTATGCCCTGTGGTCCTGTCAAATACATTCTCTGGGCTAAACTGGAGGTGGGGGGGCGGAGAGAGGGTCAAAAGTATGTTTGTGTTTGCAATAGAGATAGAACAGTCATAGGAGGAGTCAGTTTTGATTGAACTGGAAGCAGCATTAGGGTCAATCACAAATCAGAGTTAATAATTGTCATCTGAGGGCCCTTTTCTGGACTATTTTCCTTGAATTCCTGTTTTCTTTATTAGTCAGGATAGAAATGTTTTTCTGCAATTTCCAGCAACTCCTCTGTAGAATGCAAATTGTGTTTATCCACGCCTACCCTAGGTGATATAATATTTAACCATCTTTCTGACCTCGTGTGCACCTTTCTTTAAATTAGTCACTTTATTTTCAAACTCCTCTTACTCTCTTACCCATCTTTGCTTATACCCTTCACTGTCAATTAAAATGTTCTATTATCCACCTTATAATTGAAAGAGAAAAACGCCTAGATTTCGACCCAAATCGGGAGATAGACGTTTATCTCACAAAAACGAATAAATCGGTAAAATGGAAAGCCGATTTTGGACGTTTTCAACTGCACTCCATCGCGGAAGCGTACAAAGTTGACGGGGGCGTGTCGGAGGCGTGGCGAAGGTGGAACTGGGGCGTGGTTATCGGCCGAGGAGAGATGGATGCCTTTCGCCGATAATGGAAAAAAAGTATGCGTTTGTAGCTAGAATTTAGGGCACTTTTCCTGGACCCTGTTTTTTCCACGAATAATGCCCCAAAAAGTGCCCTAAATGACCAGATTACCACCAGAGGGAATCGGGGATGACCTCCCCTGACTCCCCCAGTGGTCACTAACCCCCTCCCACCACAAAAAATGATGTTTCACAACTTTTTATTTTCACCCTCAAATGTCATACCCACCTCCCTGGCAGCAGTATGCAGGTCCCTGGAGCAGTTGTTAGGGGGTGCAGTGGACTTCAGGCAGGTGGACCCAGGCCCATCCCCCCCCTACCTGTTACAATTGTACTGCTTAATGCTTAGTCGTCCAACCCCCCCAAACCCACTGTACCCACATGTAGGTGCCCCCCTTCACCCCTTAGGGCTATAGTAATGGTGTAGACTTGTGGGCAGTGGGTTTTGAGGGGGATTTGGGGGGGCTCAACACACAAGGGAAGGGTGCTATGCACCTGGGAGCTCTTTTACCTTTTTTTTTTTTTTTTGTAAAAGTGCCCCCTAGGGTGCCCGGTTGGTGTCCTGGCATGTGAGGGGGACCAGTGCACTTCCCCAAGAATCCTGGCCCCTCCCACGAACAAATGCCTTGGATTTATTCGTTTTTGAGCTGGGCACTTTCATTTTCCATTATCGCTGAAAAACAAAAACGCCCAGCTCACAAATTGTCGAATAAAACATGGACATCTATTTTTTTTCGAACATACGGTTCGGTCCGCCCCTTCACGGACCCGTTCTCGGAGATAAACGCCCATGGAGATAGACGTTTTCGTTCAATTATGCCCCTCCACATATTGTGTTGACATTGTAAGTAGTATATTATGCCATACATTTTTTATTATTATTTGAATATTTTTACTGCTATAATTGCCTATCGATCACGTTTGATTTATTCTTACTGTACACCGCCTCGAGTGAAATAAATCCTAATAAATAAATAATGTTATACCTGTGGACAATGGTTCAAAACCCCACTATTACCTGTGGTTAAATAAATGAAAAAAGAGAAAGCCTACAGCTCCTGCATTGGCACACTTAACCCCCCCCCCCCCCCTGTTTACTAAGTTGCGTTAGCGGATGCCGTGCAGCTTAGTAAACTGGGGAAGAAGGGTAAGAAGCCCTTTTACAAAGCTCCAGTAAACACTAACACCTTTACCACGGCAAAAAAACTGGCGTACCACAGGGCACGCTGAGACGTCCTGCAGTAATTTCGGGTTGTGCGTATTCTACCCACACATTAAAACAAATGCATTTTTTTTGCAGTGAGAGCGTGTCCGGGACGGAGAGTGGGCGTTGCCACACAGTAACCGATTAGTGCATGCTTAGGAATTAGCGCATGCTAGCGCGGTTTAGTAAAAGAGGCCCTGCCCTTGGTGCGTAAGCCCTACCGCATATATAACGGGTAGTGATAAGGGTTCATGGGCTAATCTGTTTTAATAGCCACACATTAATGCCAATTTAGCGCATGGCCATTAATACGAAAAAATAGGACATTCGGCCATTTTACCCCAGTGGCAAAAATGGCCTAAGAGCATGGGGAAAACCTATGTGAGGGAGTCGATTTTTCTGAAACTGTAGGCTTTTAAACACAGTGGTAATTTTCATATCGGTTTACTCCATTGGAAGTAAACATATTTTTAGTATATGGGGTAGAACACGGGGCTCATTTTCAAAGCACTTAAACTTACAAGTTCCAGAGAGAAAAACATCAAAAAAAGTGATCTAAAGCAGAATTTGGAAGTTTTTCTCTCAAAAAGGTCCAAATCAGTATTTTTGAAACCTATTTTAGAGGTTTTTTTATGAAGTCTGTCAGAAGTGTATTCAAATCATAAGGGGCGTGTCAGGGGCATGTCAAAGGTGGGATTAGGGTGTGCCTAACATTTGGATGAGTTACAGCCATAATGAAACAAAACAAAAATGTCAAGGACTAAAACCGAGATGTTTTGGTCAAGACCTGTTTTCCAAAATGGAGTGGAGGAGTGGCCTAGTGGCCTAGTGGTTAGGGTGGTGGACTTTGGTCCTGGGGAACTGAGGAACTGAGTTTGATTCCCACTTCAGGCACAGGCAGCTCCTTGTGACTCTGGGCAAGTCACTTAACCCTCCATTGCCCCAGGTAAGCTGCATTGAGCCTGAGTGGGAAAGCGTGGGGTACAAATGTAACAAAAATAAAATAGATACTATTGGAGATTCTACATGGAATGTTGCTATTCCACTAGCAACATTCCATGTAGAAGCCTGCGCGGCCACATTGGTGATCTGCAAGGGCCGACTTCTACATGGAATGTTGCTAGTGGAATAGCAACATTCCATGTAGAATCTCAAATAGTAGCAACAGTGGAGGAGTGGCCTAGTGGTTGGGGTGGTGGACTCTGGTCCTGAGGAACTGAGTTTGATTCCCACTTCAGGCATAGGCAGCTCCTTGTGACTCTGGGCAAGTCACTTAACCTTCCATTGCCCCATGTAAGCCGCATTGAGCCTGCCATGAGTGGGAAAGCGCAGGGTACAAATGTAACAAAAATAAAAAAGGCACAAAAAGGTGACCTAATAAGACCACTGGAGAGTCACTGACCCTCTCCCACCCCTCAAAAATGTAGATAAAAATATGACTTACCAGCCTTTATGGCAGCTGCAGATGTTAAAGTCAGGTCTATTAGAGCAGTATACAGGTCCCTGGAGTAGCATAGTGGTCGTTGCACTAACCAGTGGGGGACCCAGGTCCCTATCTCCCTCTGCCTGCCACACTTGTGGTGGAAACTGTGACCCCCCCCCCTCAAAGAGTCACCAAAACCCTACTGTCCCACCCCCTTTATCATTTTCATCGGCCTTCTCTGCACCTTTTCTAATTCCACAATATCTTCTTTGAGATGCGGCGGCCAGAATTGACCACAATATTCGAGGTGCGGTCGCAGCATGGAGCGATACAAAGGCATTATAACATCCTCATTTTTGTTTTCCATTCCTTTCCTAATAATACCTAACATTCTATTTGCTTTCTTAGCCGCAGCAGCACACTGAGCAGAAGGTTTCAACGTATCGTCAACGACGACACCTAGATCCCTTTCTTGGTCGGTGACTCCTAACGTGGAACCTTGCATGACGTAGCTATAGTTCGGGTTCCTCTTTCCCACATGCATCACTTTGCACTTGCCCACATTAAACGTCATCTGCCATTTAGACGCCCAGTCTCGTAAGGTCTTCTCGTAATTTTTCACAATCCTCTTGCGATTTAACAACTGGGTACCTCTGAGCATCGTTCGCCTGCAAACATGGATGCTAGTCCGGCCTCTAACACTCGCATTTGCTTCTGAGCATTGGGACCAAAGTATACATTAATTCCATTAGCACATTATAAGCTTTAGTAAAAAGGCCCTTTACGGTACCCCCCCCCCCCCCCCCCACTTGAATCCTGAATGCTACAGGTTGGAAATTAACCAGCTATGTTACTGGAGAGCTGCAAGAATCTCAAATTAATTAAATAAATACATAAATAAAGTTTCTCTGGCTTTACTTTCTAAAGGATTGCTTTTGTTGAGTCTGCCTTACACAGGAAGCTGAATCTTCAAAAGGCCGGGTTAAAAATAAACAAATGTTAGGAATGATCTTTGCTAGCTGACTTTGGGAAGCACAAGACAGCCAAGAGGGAAGCAATCCAGCAAAACAAGTGCTCACCTGATAAAAAGAAATCTAAATGAATACAAATAAAATGTGAAGTGTGTGTTGCAGGCCAGTCACCAGAAAAGAATGACACAGGAACCTCAGGAACACTCAGTCCCGAGGGTCCGCAGCCCCTTCGCTTCCTGTCTTGTGGGAGTATATTTCCACCCTGATTCATCATCCTTTCACTCCCCTTCCTTGCCCTCCACGTCAGGGAGAGAGAGGAGGAGGGAGACAGAGAGGGAAAGAGTGGGCTTCACTTGCCACCCACTTCCCTCTGCTACATCCTTGCTGTGTGCTGACTCAGACACTGGGTTTTTATTCCCCTCCTTCATTCAGCTGTATCTTAAAGGGAACTGACCTGCTTTAGTGAGTGTAGGACTCACTGGTTTATGAGCAAAGTGCTGTTCTTTAGGGAAATGTTGGATTCCGATTCAAGAAGCCTCGTTGGTACCAACTGGTTTGTGCGTTGGCCAAGTAACACAAAACATTAAATTGCAAAGCAAAAAAATATAGTTCTGGGATTCTGGTGTTCTCTATGCCTTTGCTTCTGTTTCTGATCAGATGGGATGTGACAGATTTTGCTACTGTTATCATGTCTACCCAGTTTGGTCTAGCTTATTGGGCTAGCTCTTATTGGGAGACCCACCCTCACCTCAGTACGTTAGTACATAAACTAATAGATATATTTACAACACTTCATCAGAACTTTGCATAGTATTTCGAAAACTGATCTAGTCCATTGTTAGCCTTGCACGTATTAAAAATGGCTTCCCCCCCCCCCCCCCACTTTTTAAATTCTTTTATTAGTTCCAAAAAATCAAGCAAAACATGATGAGTATTATGAAGATGCTTGCAATAAGTACATAAGTACATAAGTAATGCCATCGAGCCCAGCATCTTGTCCACGACAGCGGCCAATCCAGGCCAAGGGCACCTGGCAAGCTTCCCAAACGTACAAACATTCTATACAATCAAGCCATTGTGACATCACTAATGAGGTTGGCTCTTATTGGTGGAATGAGCCACTATGACATCACAATAGGTTAAATCACTGCTCTATGTAATAAAAGTGAGCCAAGTAGAGGACATAAGTACATAAGTAATGCCACACTGGGAAAAGACCAAGGGTCCATCGAGCCCAGCATCTTGTCCACGACAGCGGCCAATCCAGGCCAAGGGCACCTGGCAAGCTTCCCAAACGTGCAAACATTCTATACATGTTATTCCTGGGATTTTGGATTTTTCCAAGTCCGTTTAGTAGCGGTTTATGGACTTGTCCTTTAGGAAACCGTCCAACCCCCTTTTAAACTCTGCTAAGCTAACCGCCTTCACCACATTTTCCGGCAATGAATTCCAGAGTTTAATTACACGTTGGGTGAAGTAAAGTTTTCTCCGATTTGTTTTAAATTTACTATACTGTAGTTTAATCGCATGCCCCCTAGTCCTAGTATTTTTGGAAAGCGTGAACAGACGCTTCACATCCACCTGTTCCACTCCACTCATTATTTTATATACCTCTATCATGTCTCCCCTCAGCCGTCTCTTCTCCAAGCTGAATAGCCCTAACCTCCTTAGTCTTTCTTCATAGGGAAGTCGTCCCATCCCCGCTATCATTTTAGTCGCCCTTCGCTGCACCTTTTCCAATTCTACTATATCTTTCTTGAGATGCGGCGACCAGAATTGATGATGTTGACCTGTATCCCATACTGCACAGAAAGTGAATTAGAAGGAAGAAGTCATAACCCGACATAAACCCGGGGTTTTAGTGTTGGTAGATGATTGCCTAGGGTGTATCCTGAACTTGAGTAATCTCTGTATATAAACAATATTTATGGTTTGGGACCAGAACCGGGATTAGAATCTTCTGGGAAGATTCTTGTAGCAGCTTTATCTTTGCTCCACATAAGTCAGTTCAGTCTGAGTCCATGTTCTGAATGAACTGGTTACGTAAATTAAATCTCTTCCAACAAACAATGTGTCAGAAGCAGAGACAAAGAAGATGCGACAGGTTCAGCAGCCGTTATTTACAATCAGGTGCATAGCCAGGCACCCAATTTTGGGCAGGCCTGAGCCCAAAGTGGGTAGGCATGATAACACTGTCCCCTGCCGCCCTCCCCCCTCCCACCTGGCATCTTTCCTTTCCCTCCAGCAGATCGGGGGGGGGGGTCACTTAACTCCACTCCCCTTTAAATCATTTAGGTCTTTCGCCAGCATCAGCTCATTCCCTTTGCTCACGCCGGCTCCAACCTTCTCTCTGATGCAACTTCCTGGTCCCGTGAACAGGATGTTGCATCAAGGGAAAGCTCAGGCCAGCACGAGCGGGGAAATGTGTTGCTGCTTGCTGCCAGTGAAGAACTAAAGGATTTAAACATACCGGGGGGGGGGGGGGGGGGGGGGGGAGGGTAGTGGATTTAAGTGACCCCCAATCTTCTGGAGGGAGAGATGCTGGGAGTCCAGCTGATGGTGCTTGGGGATCCCCGCCAGCCACATCATTGTTGTACTGCTTCTGGGTTGCCTTGAGTCCAAAGTGGGCAGGCTTGTGTCCGTCCGGCCCACCCGTGACTATGCCACTGTTTACAATGTGTCTGAGACTTGATACCCTTATCATTTTTGATCAGAGAAAGTCCCACTCTCCTTCCTTTAAGCCTTTAAGCCACTATGGGTAGCAGGAGCAGATACAGCTCCTTTCAACATTCGCTTACAGTTCTGATGGTAGCTCTGATAATGCTCAGGGGGCTCTGCAACTCAGATGCAATTTCTTTCAAGTCAGGTTCAGCTGGGAATCTGGGATGTTGGCTTTGATCCTCAAGAATTAGATGATAAACCTCCTTCAGCTAGAGGGCTGTTTCTGAACCACCAGTAGATGGGATGAAATCCAGGTTGTCTTGCTGGAGAAAATGCACAAATAGTCCAGAGCATCTCAGAAAGAACGTAGAGGATTCCCGGTACCATCAACCAATAGAGCAGATGCTTAAGCAGCTTCTGTCACCTATATACATCCTTGACTTACCAGCTAGGGCAACACAGTATATATTAGTAGACTTCTGGGATCTGTATGGTGAAGGCTTTAGGACTGAAGGACTCTCCCCTTGAGTGTATGGTCAAACACAAGTCTCATGAAGCTATCTAATGCACCTTAAAATCATTAAAATAACGACGCACCAGTAGTAGGCTCACTGTCAACTTGAAAGTGTTTGTCACTTTCGAGTTGACAGTGAGCTGACTATCGAGGCATTATTTTAATGATTTTAAGGTGCATTAGATAACTTCATGAGACTTGTGAAAAAGAGCATTTGAATTCATCCTTGTCTAAAACTCCTGAGGCAGGCCGTGTGGCCGCAATTCGTGTCGAGACTTTGGATGTATTTATTAAAGCTGTATTTATTTATCTGCTTCATCTAGTCAGTTATTCTTTTGGTGTCACCTTCGCTGTGTTTTTTTTTTGCTTAACATCTTCCAAGGACATGATAAGCACCTGCACTGGCTAGCTGGTGGGAAGCTTGGAGGAGTGAGACTCGAAGGAGACACTGAAATGAGGAAATCCCCGTTAACCACCTCATTAGGAGACCATGCAACAGCTCTGATAGGAAGCACCAGCTCAATATCCGGGACTGTATATCATCTGCAGGACAGATGTTATATTGGGACCTGATTGATCCAGAAAAGTTCCCTAAGACCGTTGGGATAGAGCTGATACCGGGTTTTGTGATAATTTTGGATCAAAAGGGGAGAAGAGAAAGGGATGAGTGCTGATAGTGTAAGGACCTCCGTACATCAGGAAGCAGTTAAAAGCCCAACTCTTCTCCCAAGCTTTTAGTACATGGGGTGACTGGTCCTTAATGTGAGCAAGTGCAAAATGATGCATGTATGGAAGAGGAATCCAAACTATAGCTACGTGATTCAAGGTTCCACATTAGGAGCCACCGCCCAGGAAAAGGATCTAGGTGTCATGGTTGAAGATACAATGAAACCCTCAGGTCAGTGTGCAGCGGAGGCTAAGAAAGCAAATAGAATATTAGGAATTATTAGGAAACGAAAGAAGAAAAACACTGAGAATGTTATCATGCCTTTGTATCACTCCATGGTGTGACAGTATTTCTGATACTGTTTTCTGTTAGTCCTATTACTAGGTTTCAAATTGGGTCAGTTGTGTCTTCTCCATTGAGGAAATCTAGACTACCCCAACTTGACATTTCGTCCTTTAGATTGTAAGCTCCTCTGAGCAGGGACTGTCCTTCTTTGTTAAACTGTACAGCGCTCCGTAACCCTAGTAGCGCTCTAGAAATGTTAAGTAGTAGTAGTAATCCTATTACTAGGCTTCAAATTGGGTCAGTTTGTCAATCAAGGTTTCTAACTTGACCTGGGTCTATGCGTCTGCTCTTTGGCCGTCTTTGCTCCTTTGTTTTCCCAGTGTGTTCTGAGGAGACTGACTCTTCTTGTTTTTCTTGCTATTTCTGATACTGTATCGTGTTAGTCCTACTACTTGGTTTCAAATTGCTGTTTCCAAGTTTACCTCATTGATTGTACTCTTGCTTAAGTTTGGTAATTTTACTATTTTTATGCTGTTAACAAAATTGTAAGTTTTATGTTAACAAAAAAAACCATATCTGCTGTATACAGCCTTGGGTGAATTTCTTCATAAAGGCAATTAATAAATCCTAATCAATCAATCTTAGAGACTTCGCGCCTTCTGTCTCGCTGCACCCTATGCCTCGAATAAACTTCCTGAGCCCCTACGTCTTGCCCCTTCCTTGGCCACCTTTAAATCTAGACTGAAAGCCCACCTCTTTAACATTGCTTTTGACTCGTAACCACTTGTAACCACCTGCCTCCACCTACCCCCCTCCTTCCTGTACACAATAATTGATTTGATTTGCTTACTTTATTTTTTGTCTATTAGATTGTAAGCTCTTTGAGCAGGGACTGTCTTTCTTCTATGTTTGTGCAGCGCTGCGTATGCCTTGTAGCGCTATAGAAATGCTAAATAGTAGTAGTAGTAGTAGTAGTAGTAGTCTCTTGTAACCAGAGCTAATATTGTGATGTCATAATGCCTCAGGCCACCAATAAGAGCCAACCTCATCAGTGATGTCACAATGGCTTGATTGTCCTATACTTGGCTTACTTTTATTACATAGCTCTTTGAGCAGGGACTGTCTTTCTTCTATGTTTGTGCAGCGCTGCGTATGCCTTGTAGCGCTATAGAAATGCTAAATAGTAGTAGTAGTAGTAGTAGTCTCTTGTAACCAGAGCTAATATTGTGATGTCATAATGCCTCAGGCCACCAATAAGAGCCAACCTCATCAGTGATGTCACAATGGCTTGATTGTCCTATACTTGGCTTACTTTTATTACATAGCTCTTTGAGCAGGGACTGTCTTTCTTCTATGTTTGTGCAGCGCTGCGTACGCCTTGTAGCGCTGTAGAAATGCTAAATAGTAGTAGTAGTAGTCTCTTGCAATCAGAGGTGATATTGTGATGTCATAATGCCTCAGGCCACCAATAAGAGCCAACCTCATCAGTGATGTCACAATGGCTTGATTGTCCTATACTTGGCTTACTTTTATTACATAGCTCTTTGAGCAGGGACTGTCTTTCTTCTATGTTTGTGCAGCGCTGCGTATGCCTTGTAGCGCTATAGAAATGCTAAATAGTAGTAGTAGTAGAAGGCAACATGACCTGCAAGACTCTGGTTTTTACTTGGAAAGGAGTGAAGCCTGTGAAAACTGGGATTGCTTTAATCAGTGGGATTTACATAGTAGATGACGGCAGAAAAAGACCTGCACGGTCCATCCAGTCTGCCCAAAGACAAACTCATATGTGCTACTTTATTTGAATTGGAGACTTGAGTATACGTATCGTTAAATAATTTCTGGTTTTTAAAAGAGAGAGAATGTAATCAGATGAATTATTTCTAACTAAAACCTGGACAATAAGTATGTTCTCAATGAAATGAATTGACTATACGCCGTATTTGGTCTTGAGGAAGCCAACCAGATGATCAAAGTGGAATAATGTATTAGATGAGTAATATCTGGGGATAATCAGGTTAATACCATGTTTTCTTTTTACTGTTTAATTGATCTCCTTGTCTTATTTCACTCTCCCTATTTTTCTTTACTTTGTGGTCTAAGAAAGAGAAAGATTGTATATAATCCATATATCTAGTTGGGATTGCTTTCTTCTTATATTGTATTAATGTGCAATCATCTCTGTATTACTGTTTGCAAGTGACCCTTGTAAAATGAAAAGTGATAAATGATTTAATAAATAAAGACTCTAGTTTTCTGCAAGATCAGAAGTCTGCACTGTCTGGACAAGAAATCGCTTAATGTATTCAGCTGGCCTGGTTCTGTTAGCATTTGGTTTCCTCTCTACCCAGTCAAACTGGCATCTCCAGGAAATACAACTTCCTTTAGGTGTTTACACTAGGATCTAAAAGTATAATTTACTAGGAACAAACAAGGAGGTTGACTTCAGTTACTAAAACATAGAGGGCCTATTCAAAACGGATTTTTTTTTTCCAGGGGCACGGAATGAAAAAAAAAAAAAAAGTCCTCTCTGAACAAGGCTCAGAGTGTTTGAAAATAATGGTTCCTTTGCATTGCAACTACTAGATGCTCTCCTACATCCTGCAAATCACCCCTCTTACATTGTTTCATACCAAAACTGTAACGTGAACCACCTACGCATCATCCCTTCTATCACTCATCGACAGTATCACTGCTTGGCAGTCTCAAAGAATAGCAGGTCACGGAACAGAGAATGCACACACTTGCACAACAGACTGTTTGCTGCCCTAAGACTAACCTTCTACTGAAAGGATACCGAGACACAGGAACGTAGACCATTTCCCAGAAAAGATTGGTTTTGGCCCACCCAGTCTGCCCATTTCTGTTGTTTTGTCACATCGCAGGTCTCGCTAGTTTGTCATGCTCCTCGGTCTGCCGCTAAGGTCCCTATCTGTGTATTCCAGGTACACCTGAACTCTGTCAAGCTTTTGGATCTTATGACCTCTGCTAAAAGACCGTTCCAGGCATTCACACCCATTCAATGCAAAAGTATTTTCACACATTTTTTTTTGTTTGTTTCCCCGCTCCTCAGTTTCATTTGATCACTCCTTGTTTTTGAGCTTTTTGGTGCTATAATGAAGCCTGATAGATATTTGAATGTCTCTCTGTATAAGGCTTTCAGTGAAGTCCAGGCACCATTTTGGTGATTCTCCAAAATATCTTCTACTGTATAAATATCCTTCTGCACATATAGAAACAGAGAAACATGACGGCAGATTAAGGCCGAATGGCCCATCCGGTCTGCCCATCCTCTGTAACCCTTAACTTTTCCTTTTCCTAAGCAATCTCACATGGGATAAATGCCTTTTAAAATTCTAACACAGTCCTCAACTCCACAACCTCCACCGGGAGGCCATTCCATGCTTCCACCACCCTTTCTGTGAAATAGTACTTTCTTAGATTACTCCGAAACCCATTCCCTCTTAACTTCATCCTATGCCCCCTCGTTCCAGAGCTTTCCTTCAGTTGAAAAAGGCTCACTTCCTGCACATTAATGCTCTTGAGATATCATATCTCCTCTCTCCCTCCTCTCTTCCAGCATATACATGTTGAGGTTCATAAGCCTGTTCCTATATTTTTTGTGTTCAAGACCGCTTACTAATTTTGTAGCCGCCCTCTGGACCGACTCCATCCTGTTTATGTCTTTCCATAGGTGCGGTCTCCAGAACTGCACACAGTACTCTAAATGGGGCCTCACCAGAGACTTACAGAAGGGCACCATCACTTCCTTTTTCCTGCTGGTCATCCCTCTTTTTATGCACCCAATCATCCTTCTGGCTTTGACCATCGCTTTTTCTACCTGTTTGGAAGCTCTAAGGTCATCAGACACAATCACCCCCAAGTCTCGCTCTTCCTTCGTACACTGAAGCACTTCACCCCCTTTACTGTACCGTTCCCGCGGATTCTTGCGGCCCAAGTGCCTGACCCTGCATTTTTTCGGATTAAACTTATTTTATGCTCCTTATCCTAGAAATATGCAGTGTATTTTCCCCAAGTCCGTTTTAATAATGACTTATGGACTTTTCTTTTAGGAAGCTATCCAAACCTTTTTTAAACCCCACTAAGCTAACTGTTTTTACTATATTTTCTGGCAACAAATTCCAGAGTGTAATTATACGTTGAGTGAAGAAATATTTTCTTCGATTCTTTTTAAATTTACTACTTTGTAGCTTCATTGTGTGCCCCCAAATCCTAGTATTTTTGGAAAGAGCAAACAAACAATTCACGTCTACCCGTTCCACTCCACTCATTATTTTATAGACCTCTATCATATCTCCCCTCAGCCGTCTCTTCTCTAAGCTAAACAGCCATAGCCGCTTTAGCCTTTCCTCATAGGGAAGTCAACCCATCCCATTTATCATTTTCGTCACCCTTCTCTCTACCTTTTCAAATTCCATTATCTCTTTTTTGTGTGTAAATACAGATGACCAGTTATAGAACTGCCTTTCACCTGCAGTGTTACATGGATACATTTAGGCCAGCAAAAAGCCACATTGCTGTCCCCATGATTCTATATAGGTCAACCAAAGTTGGACGCGCAAATTTGGGCAGAGATCCCAGATCCACATGTAAACACAATCAATAGTTTGTGCTAATTAATTGGCAGTAATTTGAGTTTACACGCAGATTTGCCCTGTGCCCTATTCTATAAAACGAGTGCCTAAATTTTATTGCTCATGGAAAAAGTAGTGTGGCCAGCGGGGCTCTTCCAAAAAAAATAAAGATGCAAACACGACTCTTAGTTGCAACGTTTTTAGATTTTTCCAAGATTGATTCACCTGACTTTTTACTTTGCATCTTTTTCAAGATAGCGTGGGTTTCTACCACAAGTTTAAAGACTTTGATAAACTATACCAAAACCTCTGAGGCAGGCACTTAGCCGAAACATGGTGCCGTGTCGGATACTCTAAGGAATAAAGTATTTTGTATCTTTATTTTCATCCTCCTGTTGTTTTTTGAAGACACCCGCTGGCCACACTACTCTTTCTGTGAGTACTTTTATATGTAGCGGGGCATAATCGAACAGGATGCCCAAGTTTTCCTGAGGGCGTCCTCGCAGGACGTTCCAGCAAAGGGGCGGGGAAACCTGTATTATCGAAACAAGATGGGCGTCCATCTTTCGTTTCGATAATACGGTCAGGGACATCCAAATCTCAACATTTAGGCCGACCTTAGAGATGGTCGACCTAAATGTTGAGATGGTCGACCTTAGAGATGGTCGTCTCCGGTTTTCGGCGATAAAGGAAACCGAGGACGCCCATCTCAAAAATGACCAAATCCAACTCATTTGGTTGTGGGAGGAGCCAGCATTCGTAGTGCACTGGTCCCCCTGACATGCCAGGACACCAACCGGGCACTGCAGTGGACTAACAGATGCACTAACTGAACGGAAAAAGCCCTTCCCTTACCGATCCCTTAGCGATTCGGAAAGGAACGGGCATGCCAAAACGTTACTTTTAAAACTTTTAATTAGTAATTGATATTTAGTGAAGGGGTACACAGAGAGTTCAGTATGGGCTGTTCCCACAGCCGAGCTGATCTTAGTGAGTCTGGCCGCAAAGCGGCTCACTAACATTAACACGCTCCATGCATCATGTTTTTACTCTCTTTGCGTGTCTCCCCATTTTTTGTGAAATTTAATTTAATGAAAATACTAACGTTAGTGTGTGTCCAAACAAAAATAAATAAAACCTGTTTGTGTAACAAGAGAAAACCTAATAAACTACACGTTAACTACAAAATGGAGTGGAGGGGTGGCCTAGTGGTTAGGGTGGTGGACTTTGGTCCTGGGGAACTGAGGAACTGAGTTCGATTCCCACTTCAGGCACAGGCAGCTCCTTGTGACTCTGGGCAAGTCACTTAACCCTCCATTGCCCCATGTAAGCCGCATTGAGCCTGCCATGAGTGGGAAAGCGCAGGGTACAAATGTAACAAAAATAAAATAGATACTATTAGATTCTACATGGAATGTTGCTATTCCACTAGCAACATTCCATGTAGAAGGCTGTGACTTACATGGGGCAATGGAGGGTTAAGTGACTTGCCCAAAGTCAAAAGGAGCTGCCTGTGCCTGAAGTGGGAATTGAACTCAGTTTCTCAGGACCAAAGTCCACCACCCTAACCACTAGGCCACTCCTCCACACTCCTCCACTGTTGCTACTATTTGAGATTCTACATGGAATGTTGCTATTCCACTAGCAACATTCCATGTAGAAGTCGGCCCTTGCAGATCACCAATGTGGCCGCGCAGGCTTCTGCTTCTGTGAGTCTGACGTCCTGCACGTACGTGCAGGACGTCAGACTCACAGAAAAAGAAGCCTGCGCAGCCTTCTACATGGAATGTTGCTATTCTACTAGCAACATTCCATGTAGAATCTTCAATAGTATCTATTTTATTTTTGTTACATTTGTACCCCGCGCTTTCCCACTCATGGCAGGCTCAATGCGACTTACATGGAGCAATGGAGGGTTAAGTGACTTGCCCAGAGTCACAAGGAGCTGCCTGTGCCTGAAGTGGGAATCGAACTCAGTTCCTCAGTTCCCCAGGACCAAATTCCACCACCCTAACCACTAGGCCACTCCTCCTATATGGTTGGTGGCTGAATTATTGCTATCTGTAGCTAGTGGTAGTCACTGTTCTCTACAGTATGTTCAGCCCTTTTCATGGTTCAGATGGCAGACTATACAGAAAAGATGTATACACTGTGGCCAGTGTTTAAAAGACATGTTGACAGCAGCATTTGAGAACTGACCTGATTATTATTTCTATATGATTCTTTGGCATTTCCTTGTAGGCCTGGCTGGGGGCGGCCATCTTTGGTGAAGTCACAGACTGCCTCATGCACACAATCATTACCTGACTGATTCATCCAGGATGGATGCCAGTGACGCAGCTGCTGTTATTTATTTGTTGCTTTTGTATCCCACATTTTCCCACCCATTTGCAGGCTCAATGTGGCTTACATATTACCGTTAGCGGCGTTAGCCGATTCCGGTCTGAACAAACACAAGGTACGAATGAATACAAAGTGATAATGTGGTGGAATGAGGTACAAGTAGTGTTCATTGCGGTCTTTGGTTATGATGCGTCGCTATTGTCCAGGTTTTTTTATGTTGGGTTGGTGGGGTATGCTCTTTTCAACAGTTCCGTCTTCAGTGCTTTCCGGAAGTTTAGATGGTCGAACCTAGTTTTTACTTCTTTTGGCAATGCGTTCCATATTTGTGCGCTTAAGTAGGAAAAGCTGGATGCATAGATGGATTTGTATTTGAGTCCCTTGCTGCTTGGGTAGTGGAGGTTTAGGTATGATCGTGTGGATTTTGTAGTGTTTCTGGTCGGCAGGTGGATGAGGTGTGTCATGTATCCCGGTGCTTCACCGTAAAGTATTTTATGAACGGTCGTGCAGATTTTGAAAGTGATACGTGATGTGTTAAGTTGTCTTGCAAGGAAAACTTTAAATACAGCTATACAGTTTTTAATTGATACAGAGTATGAATCTTCCTGACTGTGCTGAGACCTTTTGAATCACAGCAGACTGCACGCAAAGGTCTAGTGGAGGGGCATTTTCGATATGACATCTAAGTTGGACTTCGGACGTTTTGGGCTAAACGTCCCACATCCGAATAGTAAATGTAACTATTTTTGAAAAAGCAAAACGGCTTTTTTTTGTTTCCAAAAATACCATTTGTGAGAAGGTTTTGTGCTCTGTGCATTTATCTTTTCAGGACATTAAAAAAAAAAACCCGCCCATGTGAATAACATAGAAAATCAAGCCATTGGCATATAGGAGGGGCCAGAAATTTTAGCAGACTGGTCCCCCAGATATCCCAGGAGAGGGCGGGGCACGGAAGGAAGGAGAGGTCTGCCCTGCTGATGTTGCTGCTGCGATGCGAACGTGAAGGCGCTTCAGGTTAGTTCGGAGGGCCCGGCAGCGGGTGGAGGGGGGGCGCGACGCGACCTCGGGTAGAGGAAGGGCCCAGCGACTTCGGGTGGGGGGGGCGGGGCGTGACGCGACCTCGGGTGGGGGGGCCCGGGGGCGGTCTTGTCCCAGGCCCGGCCCCGGCTCTCGGCGACCCTGCCCTGATTCCCTCCAGTAGTCATCTGGTCATTTAGGGCATTTTTTGTGTGCCTTATTCGTTCTGAAAACAGGTCTAGACCAAAACGTTGATGTTTTCGCCCTAGACATTTTCATTTTGTTCCATTATGACTGTAAAACATACTAGTGTTAGGAACACCCTAAGCCCACCTTCGAAATGCCCCCGAAACACCCCCTTGTAATTTGGATGCAAAGTAGACAAAATGCATAGATAGACGTCGGCAAAACAGGGTTTGAAAATACCAGTTTGGACATTTAAAGAAGAAATGCATCCAAGTGGTGCTTTATGACTGTTTTGAGACGTTTTTTTCTCTTTCAAAAATGAGCCCCTTGATTTTTAGGCAACCAACATAGGGTTTTGATTTTGGCAGTATTAAACTGCTCAGCTTATCTATTACAGGATAGAAATATCCTTCACTGAATTGGAAATGTACTGAACTGCATGACCTGAATTTACAAAACATGTCTATATTACTTGAATTCCAAAGGATTTATTCAGCTAGACTTTAGCCCTGGGCTCATAAAACAGTTAGAAATTGGAAACGGTGGTGAGCTCTCCTGAGTTTTCGACCTGGTTCATTAGGCTTTTATGTGGTCTTGGTACGGAGACTTGACTGTATTTTCTGGTACCTCAATTCACCCTTTTGAATTTGGGTCATGACAGTTCTGTGACTGAATCGTTTCTCTACATCAACGCAGTTTCTCTTCCAATAAAAACTTGCGGCTTCATAGAACCACCTCAGATAGCCTCTCACAAATCCCCTCAAGGAAACATTTGCACAGGTGGCTGGAGATTCTCAGAATTGGAGCAGAATGATAGATTTATTTACCTCAGCAGAAGGGTAAAGGTAAAGTAGAGTTAGTTATGTGAGCATTTCATGGTGGTGGATTCTACACACCAGGGATAAATCATGGTCAAGAAGTTGTGGGTTAAAACTCTCTTCATCGAGGTTGCTCCGGAAATTTTCAGAACCAAGACGGAGAGTTCTCCGTAAAAGAACGGTTAGCTTAGCAGAGTTTAAAAAAGGTTTGGATGGCTTCCTAAAGGAAAGAGGTGTGGTAGCCCTGTTAGTCCACTCTTTACAAGACCAGAACACTGCACCGGTGATTTCACAGTAAGAATACTGAAAGGTAATTTTAAAACAATACAGGAACGCAAGACCTTTGAAGTAAGAATGATTGAATATTTTGACACCCAACAGACAGGACTTAATAAGGATCTGGGTTTTCTAGCCCATTATAAAAAATAAAGTTGTATTTCTCTGTTTATCACCCTCCTCTCACCTACCAACACCCATCCTGTTAGAATATCAATGAAATGCTTTGATGTCCACATGCATACCCCCACCCTCCCACTCTGTCAGATTGTCAAAGTAATGCTTTGATGTTTCTCTTATATATACTATCTGCTAACACATTTACTTATTTCCGATCTGACGAAGAAGGGCAACCTTCGAAAGCTAATCAAGAAATGTATTAAGTTACGTCCAATAAAAAAGGTATCACCTTATTTTCTTTTCCATGTTTTATTTTGTTTGATTTCTATTGAATTCCTAAAGGAAAAAAATTCATAGACCATTATTAAATTAGACTTGGGGAAAATCCACTATTTCTGGGATAAGCAGTTTAAAATGTTTTGACCTTTTTTGGGATCTTGCCAGGTATTTGTGACCTAGATTGGCCACTGTTTTAAACAGAATGCTGGGCTTGATGGACCTTTGGTCTGTCTCAGTATGGCAATACTTACGTACTTATGTAAAGGCTAAGAAAGATGTCGTCTATTTACAAACATTTTCTGTGCTGTTGACCTCAGCGTTCTTGACTGGTTTTCTTCGATTGATATGGGGATCAGGCTTCACATCTGAGCACTCGATCTAACCAGCTAGATTTTGAACTGCTAGGACATGGGTCAGAATTCTCCTAAATTGAACTGGAGAAAATCTAGCCAGAGAGACAAGAATTTGGCCAGCCACTATTACCCGGGGCATCCAGTTTTAGAGCACCTAAACTCTGCTGGTTTTGAGACTAGACCAGTAGGTTTAGTAACCCTGCAGGGCAAAATCAACCCCTTATTTTAAATCATTTTTCATATTGTAAGTGTCCTTCAAACTAGTTATGAAAGTCATGATTTTTGCATTAACTGTGTTTCTCCTCTACCAAAGGAATTTCCTGTTAGTGGTTTCAAAGAGTTCTATTGTTATCTGAAATATGAGTAAGAACATTTTTGTCATTATTTATATGTAAGTAAGGCAACTTGCAGCATCTTCCTGTCCAATAACATTGTTTCAAGCTAAAAGGTGTGTGTGTGCGTGGGTGGAAAGTTGGTCTATCTCTGCATTCCTCACCTGTCACAGCCAGAATGAAATATACGGACTGCATTCAGTCTTCAATAATCTATCAAGTGTCAGCATTTTTCAATTTTTTTCCCCCTTTTCTATTCAGGATCTTTTTCTGTCATTCGATTTCATTCGCTGCACTTGTTTGTCTCAACAAGGGTGTGTGACATAATATTCGGAACTTTCCGGAGACAGGGATCAAACCAAGTGGTCTGGCTGTTTCGGCCAAGAAGCCTGAGCCAAGTAGGAGTCACAACATCTGTCTCCATCCAGCTGTCAAGGACCACAGTGTGGCCACAGTCACTGCACCTTTCCCTGAAGCTTGTTGGAAAAGCTATAGTTCAATGCAATGTCACTGGCGCTTGCCTCTTCCTGTTTTTAGACAGAGCTGAAACGGAGGTAAGGTATGGGTTTCAGTTAGAATTGCCTTGCCCACAAGAAATTCATGGCACTTCCTCAAGCTAGCAATGGCTGCAAAGGATACGCATTTTCCCCCCATATTTTCATCTCCTGCAACTGCCAAACGATGCAGCTGCCTACGCTGAGCCACACCTAAAATTCGCATCACTTTTTCCTCCTGGTTCATGTTCCTTATTTATGATGTCTGATTTTTTTTTTCCACATATTTCAGCAATCAGGTGGACAGGATAGACTCACCAATTCAAGAAAATATTGGAGGAAAAAGACCTCAGATCCAGGGGCGTAGCCAGACACCCAATGTTGGGTGGGCCTGGGCCCAAGATGGGTGGGCAGTAGGGTTACCATATGGCTCCAGAAAAAGGAGGACGGATTGAGCCAGCCGGGTTTTACTTCCATTGCTTTCAAGCAATGGAAGTAAAACCCGGCTGGCTCAATTACTTCCATTGAAAGCAATGGAAGTAAAACCCGGCTGGCTCAATCCGTCCCCCTTTTTCATCAGCCATATGGTAACCCTAGTGGGCAGAAGAACTCTGCCCTGTCCCGCAAGTGATTTGGTCTCTCCCTCTCTCACCACCTGCGTGCCATATGATCTTTTAAACATCCCCGTCCCCTGAATACCTTTTAAATAGCAGATTTTCACTGGCCGTGAGCTGCAACTAATACACACTGCTCATGTTGGCCCCACAGTCTTCCCTCTGATGCAACTTCCTGTTTCCGCATAAAGTGGGCAGACATCGGAGGGAAGGTTGTGGGGCCGATGCGAATAGTATGTATCAGTTGCTGCTCGCTGCAGGCGAAGATCTGCTATTTACAAGGTATGCAGGAGGGACAGTTGTTGGGAGTTTTTGGCTGGTGGGGCTTGGGAATCCCTGCCAGCCATATCATAAGTGTGCTGCTACTGGGTGGGCCTGGGCTACGCCACTGCTCAGATCTCGCACAGACCTTATACAAAGCCCATGATGTAGTAGGCTGAAAGAAAGGGTCTTACTGCAACAATTCAATCACTGGTCAAAAAACCTCTGCATGCAATCATTTATCTTTACGCGCATAAAGTCTCTTATTTGTGTGTCAGTTCATCTTCAATCGATCAATCAATTCATAAAATATCCAATGCTTCAACTGTAAAGTGCTCGAAGTGAAATGAGGTGACACATCTTTCATACAGGGATCCTGTCACTTCATTTCACGTAGGGCTCTTGTGCAGTGGAAGCACTGGATATTTTTTAAATTGTCGATTGAAGATTAATTTATACACAAATAAGAGACTTTATACACATAAAGATAAATTATTGCAAGTGGAGTTTTTTTGACCGGTGATTGAATTGTCGCAATAGGACCCTTTCTTTCTTATCCAACATAGATCCTGACTTTAAAATCCTCTCCACAGGGATCCTGTCATATCTGTCCTTGGCGATTGTCCAGTATGCACCCTCTAGACTCCTCAGGTCATTGAATAATTGTCACCTCCATATTCCCTCCTCCTTCTTCTGCAAGGTTGGATTCCACAAGGCAGTGGGCTTTTTACTGTGTGGCTCCAGCTTTACAGAATTCACTGTCGTCTTCACTTTGTCTTGAGCTTTTGTTCCGTAAGTTCAAAACAGCCCTTAAAACCCATTTATTTAAGGTTGCTTTCAGAGATACCTGTTGCTGGGCGTCTGTGACCTCATTTTGTTCTTTGCCTGAATGGAACAATGTTTGGTTTTTCTTACCTTGAATGACTGGTTGACCTTTTCTTTTCTTCCTCTTTCCTGTTGAACACTTGGAGCTCGTTTCTGTTTGAAATATTTTGTATTTGTATTGTGAGCCACTGTGCTGTACTGTATAAATAGTGGTTTATCACTACATTGTAACCATAACCATAGCCATTAAGACACACTAAGCCCAGGTAGTAAAAGGGCTGCTTAGACCGTAAGCCCTCCAGAATTAAGGAAATACCTCAATGTAACTTACCCTTGATCTACTACTGAAAATAGGCCTGAAATAAATCCCAAATTCCTTCTGTTTCTTTTCTTTTGTGTGCGACGATCCTTGAGGCTCACCAGTACCATTTTGAAATACTGACCCAGTGGCGGAGATCAACTAGGGATCTCTCCTACCCTACTTGGACTTAACAGACCCCATGGCGAGAGAAAATGGCTCTGAAGGATGGGGAGAGAGCCTGAGGAAGCTTTAGTTTTTAAATTTAGGGACACTGGCTCTGGGTTGATTTGATTGGGAGCAGGGGGGTCCCAGCCCTTGCATTGTATTTTTCTATTCATTTGATTTGTCCAAATAAATTAAACAAAAACAAAATAGACAAAAAAGGGGGGGAATGAACTGGAAAACAAAACAAAAAAATATATACTGCAAAGTTCACTATTACCTGCAATAAACATGTTTTAATTGCAATTTTGCATTGCACATGGAATCAGAATTGAATTGCCATACAGCTTCCCAAATTATGGGGTCCTTTTACTAAGGTGCGCTAATCGATTTAGCACGCCTAATGATTAGAGTGTGTTAATTGATAAGCCCATTATATTCCTATGGGCATCTTATCATTTAGCAAATACTAATCATTAGTGTGCGCTAAGGGGGTCTTTTACTAAGGCGCACTCATGTTTTTGGCGCACGCTAAAATTGGGCATGCGCTAAACGTTAAAGACGCCCATAGGAATGCATTGGCATCTCTAATGTTTAGCATGCGCCTGTTTTTAGCGCGCACTAAAAACGTGAGGCGTTTTGATCTGGATTCCCAACGGAAGCCCTTAGGAATCATTTCAATGACTGTTGATAATCATAGTAAATGACGGCAGATACAGAGCTGTACATAAGTACATAAGCATCGCCGTGCCGGGACAGACCAAGGGCCCATCGAGCCCAGCACCCTGTCTCCGACAGCGGCCAAAAGAACAAACAATTTGTCCCGCCCATCCCAGAAATAGTGAATTATTCCCACGTCCATTCAATAACATTCTATGGCCTTTTCCTCCAGGAAGCCGTCCAAACCTTTTTTAAAGTCCGCTAAGTCAACCGCCTTAACCACTTTTTCCGCCAACGAATTCCAGAGTCTAACTACACGTTGAGTGAAGAAACATTTCCTCCGATTCGTTTTAAATTTACTACACTGCAGCTTCATCGCATGCCCCCTTGTCCTAGTATTTTTGGAAAGCGTAAACAGATGCTCCACATCGACCCGTTCCATTCCACTCATTATCTTATAGACCTTTATCATATCTCCCCTCAGCCGCCTTTTCTCCAAGCTGAAGAGTCCCAGCCTCTTCAGCCTTTCCTCATAGGGAAGTCATCCCATCCCATGTATCATCTTTGTCGCCCTTCTCTGTACGGTCCATCCAGTCTGCCCAACAAGATAAACCCATTTTACATGGTATGTGATACTTTATATGTATACCCGAGTTTGATTTGTCCTTGCCTTTCTCAACTTTGACCAAGTTCTCTCGAATTGTCCCAGTGCTGCTACTGGGTCTCGATCCTCCTTCCCAGATGAGTTGTAATGTTACAGGCTTTTGACATCTCAGGTATGTTTCATCCCAGATATTGCTCAGCAACTGCTCATAATTTAAAGTTGTCACTTTTATAAATGCTACACCAGGAAATGATGAATAAGCACAAAGAAATCTGTAGTTTTCAGTGATTATTACTCATTTTGATGGATCCCATCTTCCTGTTGACCCACATTTCAAATAGCTTAGGCTGTAATTAGGCCAGTCTTGAGAACTGAATCGGTATATTGAGTAATAGATTCCTGAACAGTGTTTCTGGTGATGTTACGAGAGGATTCATACTGATAATTTTTTATAGAAAGGAAGTGCACATTTATCACAGACTTTATTAGGAGGTTAAATTATGTTGACAGAGGATATTAATGACTCATATATCAGCTTCTTAACATTCACTGGTTGCTTAAAGTATGTAATACAAACTCTGATGTAAGATCATTTGCTTATAGCTCACTCTGAGAATTATATTATTCTGCTCTGCAACTGAGGAAGGAAAGGGGGATTTAGTGGAAAGCACCAAAAGAGGGGTAAAACGACACCAGGATTGGTAAGAAGACCCCAAAACCTCTGGGCAGGGGGCATAGAGCTCTGTAGGGAAATGAGATCATATGAGAAGAGTGTAAAGAATTAGAAAAGGTTCAAAGACGAGCAACCAAAATGATAAAGGGGATGGAACTCCTCTCGTATGAGGGAAGGCTAAAGAGGTTAGGGCTCTTCAGCTTGGAAAAGAGATGGATGAGGGGAGACATGATTGTGGTCTACAAAATCCTGAGTGGTGTACAATGAATAGAAGTAAATCGATATTTTTACTTGTTCCTAAAGTACAGACTAGGGGACACTTGAGGAAGTTACATGGAAATTCTTTTTAAAACAAATAGGAGGAAATATTTTTTCACTCAGCGAATAGTTAAGCTCTGGAACTCTTCGCCGGAGGATGTGGTAACAGCGGTTAGCGTATCTGGGTTTAAAAAAGGTTTGGACAAATTCCTGGAGGAAAAGTCCATAGTCTGCTATTGAGACAGACATGGGAAGCAACTGCTTGCCCTGGGATTTGTAGTATGGAATGTTGCTACTCTGAGATTCTTCATGGAATCTGGTCACTCTTTAGGATTCCAGAATCTTGGTATTCTTTGGGGTTCTACATGGAATGTTGTTACTCTTTGAGATTCTGCATGGAATATTGTCACTTTTTAGGATTCTAGAATCTTGGTATTCTTTCGGGCTCTACATGGAATGTCGCTACTCTTTGAGACTCTGCATGGAATCTTGTCACTCTTTAGGATTCCAGAATCTTGGTATTCTTTGGGGTTCTACATGGAATGTCCCTACTTTGAGATTCTGCATGGAACCTTGTCACTCCTTAGGATTCCAGAATCTTGCTATTCTTTGGGGTTCTACATGGAAAGTCGCTACTCTTTGAGATTCTGCATGGAATCTTCTCACTCTTTAGGATTCCAGAATCTTGCTATTCTTTGGGGTTCTACATGAAATGTTGCCACAATTTGGGTTTCTGCCAGGTACTTGTGACCTGACTTGGCCACTGTTTGGAAAGCAGGATACTGGGCTACAAGGTCTGTCAGTATGGCTACTCTTATGTTCTTATGTAAACATTCAGGCAGCTAGCAGGTATAAAAATGTACATGGTCACAACGTTCTTCAGAGAAAGAGGCAACACATCATGAAATCAGGATGGAGGACATGAGTGGATTAGAGAAAATATGAGGACACCGTCCTTTCCTGAAAGTGTAATGAATAATAATAAGTTGAAAAATGTACACTTACAGTGTGTCAAAATTACACTTTTTCCCTTCTTCCATTTGCAAGCTTGTGCATCTCTGTTTCGGGAGCGTGAAAAGATATGAGAAAGTGTGTCTCAGCATAACAGGGGTTGTATGAGGCATGTTTATGTTTGTGTGTGGTTGTTTGATATGTGTATGAGTCTATGTGGTTCTGTATGTCTTTGTGTGTGTCTTTCTGTCTTTGTGAATATGTGGATGTGCGTATGTGAATACATACATATGTTTGTTTTTCTGTGTGTGTCTTTGTGTTTTTTATTTATGTTTTTATTCATGTATTTATTTAAAAATTTATAAGCTGTACCATCCTACAATTTGGGTCGTTTCCAAAACACGAAATAACATACATAATAAAAATGCTACAAAAACAATAACATAACAGATATTTACCTACCAACATTTATCATAAAAACAAGATTTAAAATTCTTCAGGATTCATAAACAACATAAATGAATAATGAGTTTGCACCTATAGCAGCAGTCTTTACATGTTGGCAAAGGCTTGAGCGATGAGCGAACAGATGTGCTTTCAGTTGTTTTCTGAATTGTACAGCAGAGCAAATTTTGCACAGGGCTTCAGACAAAGCATTCCAGAAAATTGCCCCTTTGATATAAAATATAGAAGATCGGGGGAGTGTCAAGATGGCTGCCTAACCGGTTGAACGGCAGAGAGCTCTGAGCGCTTGGGGGGGAAAAAATCTATTCCTATTTTCTAATAATGCCTCATTCTAAAAGAAAGGGGAAGCTAAAGTTAGATCCTCAGCCTACCTTGACGTCTTCCCCGGCCCAAACGTCTCTTGAGCGCTACTTCACCGGTTTTTCCAGGTTCCATAGGGAGGAGGATCCCATAGCGGGAGTTCTCGGAGAAGCGCGATCCCCGCTGGGAGAGGAAACCTCTCTTTCACCACCATCAACGCTCCTGATTCCTCCGTGTCCAGCGTCGACGGCGTCCCTGGAGGGAAACCCCGCCGATTCCGGAAGTGTATCGGCTGGGGTAACCAGCGAGGACCCGGGTATGCAAAAGTCGACTCTGAAGCCTGAGGGAGTTTATCTTTCCTCAGTGAAAAATCCGGAGGTGACACTGGAATCGATTGGGGTGATGTTGGACCTGATGAACTCTACACTACAAAAAACCTCAGGTGATGTGTTAAATCTAAATGCCAAGTTGGAAGAGCTAAAAGTAAATCTTGATGCTGTTAAAGACAATTTAACAAAGCAAGTGGCTAATCTTGGCAAAGAAGTAGAATCATTTAAGGAGTTTAAGACTATGTTTGTTAAAGACAATATGGACATAAGAAGAAAAATTGAACAATTAGAGAATCATAACAGACGGCTTAATCTCCGTCTGTTAAATTTTCCTAAGCTATCGGGGGTAACTCCGATAGAAACATTCAGAAGATATTTAAATGAGATTCTCAAAATTCCCCTGGATGCTATTCCTCCGGTGAACAAAATTTACTTTATTCTTAAACCAAAAGGGGAACCGCGAGGAACAGAAAATATTATTCCGGATTTCCAAAATATTTCCGACATTCTGGAACAATCTTCTGAAACAATACTTGATAGAGCCACATTGTTGATTTCTTTTGTTTTTGAACAAGACTATAATAATATATTGAGATTGTATTTTCGTAATGCTAAGGCTCAATTTTGTGGTTCTAAGGTCTGGATTTTTCCAGACGTAACTAAACAAACACAACAAAAAAGGAAAGCTTTTCTTATTTTGAAACAGAGAATAATTGATATTGGTGGTTCTTTTTTCTTGGCATATCCAGCAAAATGTGTGGTTAAGTTAGGTCAGACTAAATATACTTTCTTTTCACCGGAACAACTGAAATCATTCCTAGATGCGAAACAGTTGAAGTGATTTATAACCTGGAGTAATAGCAGCTTTTACTTTATAACAATTGTTGATTTCTTTTGAAACTTCTCTGACTCTACCACTCCCCCCTCAATTTTTGAGGTCTAAGGAAGGCTAAACTATTTTTCTTTTAAATGTATAATTTTCTTGCCCATTGTAAGATTTATTTTTTGAAGTTTTTCCTTTTTATTTACTGGTAAAACACTGGATGAGAATGTTATGGTGTATAATCATTTGCCTGTGTTTCTAGCAAGGATTACCTTGTTAAATGTATAACAAAATTATAAATTAAAAAAAAAAAAATATATATAGAAGATCAAAAAGCATCCAGCCTAACATGCCGAAATGAAGGAACATCAAGTAAAGATTTATCACCTGATCTCAAAGATCACACAGGCTTGAAGGTTTTCAAAGCGCTTGCCAAAAGCAAGGTACCATCTTCATTCAAAACTTTGTGAATCAAGATCAGGATTTTAAATCTGATTCTCTATACTATGGGCAGCCAATGCAGCTCTCTTAAGGTACATAAGTATATAAGTATTACCACACTGGGACAGACCAAACGTCCATCAAGCCCAGCATCCTGTTTCCAACAGTGGCCAATCCAGGGCACAAACACCTGGCAAGATCCTGGAAAAGTTTGATACATTTTATGCTGCTTATCCCAGAAATAAGCAGTGAACTTTCCCCAAGTCAATTTAATAATGGTCTATGGACTTTTCCTTTAGGAAGCCTTCCAGACCTTTTTTAAACCCTGCCAAGCTAACCGCCTTTACCACATTCTCTGGCGATGAATTCCAGAGTCCAATTACATGTTGAGTGAAGAAAAATTTTCTCTGATTCATATTAAATTTACTACTTTGGTAGGGGTAATATGATCAAAACAAGATGAATTTGTCAAAAGGTGAGCTGCAACATTTTGACAAATTTGCAAAGCACATAACATATAGGCAGGTGTGTGTGTGTGTGTGCACGCCTTTCTGTGTATGTATGTGTGTGTGCACATATGTGTCTTTCTCTTTCTGTGTTTGTGTATGTGTAGATGTATGTGTGAGTGCATGTGTGTATGTCTTTACATATCTGTCTTTGTATGTGTGTATATGTGGGTGCGTGTGTGTGTGTGAACACGCATCTGTGTCTTTGTGTCTGTGTGTCTTTTTATGTCTTTGTATCATTGTGTGTGTGTCCTTGTGCCTCTGCGTGTAAACGGACAGAGAGACAGATGGAGCCTTTCCCGTGCGTAATAAGAAAAAAAGAATGCATTATTAATTATTTGCAGAGCGCATACCAAATGGCGGATCCTGCACCATGGAGCATACAATCTAGTCAAGATCGAATGACAAAAACCCAGTAAAAGTATGATTTAGAAGAACAAAACCGGGTGGGATTAATTCAGGAAAGGGCCATTTTAAGTGAGTGAAGTTGCAAAGTACGAAACCTCCTAGGAATACACCTAAGAAAACAGCCAGTGGGTTGGGTGGCACGCTAGAAAGAGAATGGGAAGGTGGGGTTCACTTGAGGACAGGCCCACGTAATCTGATTAGGCAAGAAAGGTGCAGGAAATCAGGACCGCTGCTTCAGCAATCCATAAAGAAAAGCAGAGACAGGCTCTAAGCAGCCCAGACTACACAGACATTTTGAAGCCATAGCCAAACTGAGACCCATAACCGTGACACGTATTCTTAGGAAGATATAAAAAGCAGCAGTAAAGGCAAGTGCGTGGGAGAGGAAGGGTAAAATACGTGAGCACGAGTTTTTGTTTAGACATGGAAATGCTTGTGCCCTCTGTACCGGGAAAAGTAGAGCAAATCCACAAAGCCTGTTTGTACCGACTGGAAGGTATGTCAAGCTAAAATAAGGAACTTCAACAAACTCCCACAAACTGGACAAGTACCAGCCTAGACTACACATATGCGCACGGCTGTCTAACTAGGTCTTATTTCAGGAAGGAAAAGGGCCTCCAAGAGCTCCTGGATAGTATATATCTAAAACAGCTAACCAGATCAACTTGATCCTCTCTTCATCATTGGCCCAAAAACCTTCCGGACCTCGGCTGCACTGCTTTTAAGTGACTGTGGGCAAGTATTTTGCAACTACCACAGAAAGGCAGTATATCAAGTCCCATTTCCATTTCCCCTTCCCCTTATTCTTTTTTAAATTTATTTTCTATTCAAACATTTATATAGATATTTCTCTCTCTTATTTACTTCAATGTTCAATGTTCTCTCATGCTTTTATTCACTTTCAGTGTATCCAGGCTACTCAATTAATCACCCAGACAGGCTGCACTTTAGAGGTTTCAAAATAAGGTAGTAAAGAGCGAACACTTATCTTTCAATATCAGTGTTCCTGGTCATCATCACTCGACACTCTTGTGCTGTATCCTGCTGTCTTCACCCCTCTGCCCCCAAGCTGACGGTGGCCAGCGTTTCGCGCTGCTGCTTCAGGGTCTTGGCGACAGGGTTACTCTTGCAAATGTTCTTCTGAATGGGGAGCAGACCTACCAAAAGTAGGTGTGGACGCCAGTGGCCAGAGGTATGTCAAGCTGTCAGATAAAGGTGGTAAGGAGGAGCATAATCGAAAGGGACGCCCAAGTTTTGCTGAAGACGTCCTTGCAAAACATCCCGGCGAAAGGGCGTGGAAACCCATATTATCGATAATACGGTCGGGGATGCCAAAATCCTGAAATTTAGGTCGTCCTTAGAGATGGTCATCCCTAGACTAGGTCGCTTCTGATTTTCGGCGATAATGGAAACCAAGGACGCCCATCTCAGAAACGACCAAATGCAAGCCTTTTGGTCATGGGAGGAGCCAGCATTCATATTGCACTGGTCCCCCTGACATGCCAGGACACCAACTGGGCACCCTAGGGGCACTGCAGTGGACTTTATAAATTGCTCCCAGGTACATAACTCCCTCACCTTGTGTGCTGAGCTCCCCAACCCCCCCCCCCCCAAAACCCACTACCCACAACTGTACACCACTACCATAGCCCTTACGGGTGAAGGGGGGCACCTAGATGTGGGTACAGTGGGTTTGTGGTGGGTTTTGGAGGGCTCACATTTACCACTACAAATGTAACAGGTATGGGGGGATGGGCCTGGGTCAGTGGCGTACCAAGGGGGGGGGGGCGGTGGGGGGTGGTCCGCCCCGGGTGCACGCTGCTGGGGGGGGGGGTGCCGCGCGCCTGTCGGCTCTTCGTTTTATGCTACCTTTGCCCCGGAACAGGTTACTTCCTGTTCCGGGGCAGAGGGAGCATGAAAACGAAGAGCCAGCAGGCGCGCGGCACCCCCCCCCCCCAGCGGCGTGCACCCGGGGGGGGGGGTTCTTTCGCCTGGGGGGGCGTCATGCTGTTCCGGGGGGGGTACTGCACCCGGGGGACGGGGCGCATCGGCGATCCGCCCCGGGTGTCAGCTCTCCTAGGAACGCCACTGGCCTGGGTCTGCCTGCCTGAAGTGCACTGCACCCATTAAAACTGCATACTGCTGCGATGGACCTGAGTATGACATTTGAGGCTGGCACAAAAGATTTTTAAAGATGTTTTTTTGAGGGTGGGAAGGGGTTAGTGACCATTATGGCTTGAGGATGTCCATATGTTAGGCATGCCCAAGTCCCACCTTTGCTATGCCCCTGCACTAACCACTAGGCTACTCCTCCGTTCCAAGGGGGGGGGGATGCCCAAAATTGACTTTCGATTATGCGGATTTGTGCGACCCTGTGAGAAGGACGCCCATCTTCCGATTTGTGTTGAAAGATGGGCGTCCTTCTCTTTCGAAAATAAGCCTGAAGGTCAACCAAGGCTCTGCTATGTTTTCAAGGAAAATTGCGTGCGTGTGTGTGTGTGTTGGGGGACAGAATGACTTGGTTACGCTCACAGCAACAATGGTAAGACAGAGCCTCCTGCGCTCGCTCAGGTTCATAGGGTTGACAGCTGGGAAATGTCCTTAAGCACTGAAGATACTGGAATGAGCAAGGGAGAGGGAGAACTTGAAGTTGAGGAATGAAGGAGGGGACAACCGGACAGTCTGCCAAGTTGTTCTGATCTGCTCTTATCTACCAAGGAGGTTGTAGAATAACTTATTCTATGGGAGAAAAAGGATGACTTTTATGTTTTGAGACTGATGTGTGGGCGATTTTAGTTCCTGTTTTCTCTAGTTTCTTTTTTCTGACAGAAGCCAGAGGTACCAAAGGGTTTTTCCTATTTGGGGTTAATTTTTCAAAACTAAATCCTAATAAATAAATCAAATAAACAAAATCCACAGAAATCTCGCAGGTCCACAGGCCTGTGAATCCATTTGCAAAGGGAAATCCCCCCCTCCCCCCCTCCCCCCCCCTCCCCCCCCCCCCGAGTTTCCATTTGAAAATCAGAGCTGCAGCTCTGGCTATCTTCTGGTGACAAATATAATAATATCACAGCTCAATCTCTGATGTTCCCGTCCCCTGCATATCAACAGAAGCAGGTTCTGCACCTGCATACAGCTTCTTCGGGCTCTACCTGGAAAAGTAATGCCTTTGTCCACTCCTGAAGAGGGTCCTGTGTCAGAACTCATCAAACTTCCTCTAATTATCGCATGATCAGTTGGGTTCTCAGGCTATCCACAGCAAATATGCATGAGGCATATTTTCGTAAATCAGAGACCTGATATTTATCTATATTAGCATTGCCAGCAAGCACAAAACATGTACCTAGGGGTTCTTTTTTTTTTTTTAATAACTTGAATCTTTATTAAATTTTCAACCAAACGTACAGCATCCAACAATATGTACTTTTGAGGAAAGGTAAGTCGGATTCTTATGAGCACTCTTGGGGTCCTTTGACTATGGCGCGCTGAAATATGGCTTGCAATAGTGTAGGCGCAGGTTTTGGGTGCACGCCGATCCATTTTTCAGCGTGCCTGGAAAAAAAGGCCTTTTTAACATTTTTGCCGAAAATGGACGTGCGGCGAAATGAAAATTGCCGCACGTGCATTTTGGGTCCGAGACCTTACCGCCAGCCATTGACCTAGCAGTAAAGAATCCAGGTGGTAATGACCTACGTGCGTCAAATTCCACTTGGCACACGTCTGTTACGTGCGCCCGAAAATAAAAAATATTTTTCAGGCGCGCGTATCGGACACACGCCAAAAATGAAATTACCACAAGAGCCGTGCGGTAGTAGGGCGGTAACTCCATTTTGGTGCACGATGAGTACGTGTAGACACTTACGCAGCTTAGTAAAAGGGCCCCTTGGTACTTAGGAGTTCTTGAGGATGCTCACAGGTCCGGTTGCTTTGAAATCTGATTGGATGCAATATGACATTTCCCTTGTAATACTAGGTACTTCCATTAGTACCCTTACAAAAGTATATAAGGGGAGCAATCTCCCCTATATTTATTTATTTATTTATTACATTTGTACCCCGCGCTTTCCTACACATGGCAGGCTCAATGCGGCTTACATAGAAACAATATATTTATATGTGTATAAAGTATGCACTCGCATGAGTGGAGAATAGGGTTTACATAGATACTTTGCAAAATTGAAAGTTTGTCTGCATAATCTGGCAAGCATACATGCACATATGTACGCTGATCCGGCGCATAAATATTCACCTGCTTTTGCTGGTTACATGTATAAGCAGGGCTGGCCCAACCATTTGACAAGTCTACGCAATGGCCTAGGGCAGTGCTCTTCATTAATTTTTAAGCTGGGGCCACTTTGGATTCTAATGAGCTAATAAAGAGCCGCCAAATATCTTTCCCTGCAGGGTCACAACCCTGATGACCAGTGTGTGTCAATGACATCCATACCTACTAGCCCACCTTCAAACGTCATTGAGGGCATCCTCAAGGCTGTGAGCATTTCCAAACGCACTCTGTTTAGCCTGTTGAAAAACGCCTTGTCCTTCAAGTATACCACTCTTCCCCCCATCCACTTTCCCCTTTCTGTCCTAAGCCTGGCTAGAGAGGCAGAGTAGCAGAAAAACCCCCAGAAAGACAATGGAGCTGCCACTGGCCACTGACTCCCAGGCCTTGCAGTGAAGAACACCGGCCTAGGGCATCAGTTTCTTAGGGATAGCAAAGAGCAGCTGTATCAAAGCAAAACAATAAGGTTTAACAGCTACACTAATAATCAGCAAATGCCTCAAGTGCATGCAAATCTAACTCATGAATATTCATTGTGGATATCCTGCCTCAACTGCATGCAAATCAAACTCATGAATATTCATTGTGTATATCCTGCCTCAACTGCATGCAAATCTAACCCATGAATATTCATTGTGGATATCCTGCCTCAACTGCATGCAAATCTAACTCATGAAAATTCATTGTGTATATCCTGCCTCAAGTGCATGCAAATCCAACTCATGAATATTCATTGTGGATATCCTGCCTCAACTGCATGCAAATCCAACTCATGACTATTCATTGTGGATATCCTGCCTCAACTGCATGCAAATCCAACTCATGACTATTCATTGTGGATATCCTGCCTCAACTGCATGCAAATCTAACTCATGAATATTCATTGTGGATATCCTGCCTCAACTGCATGCAAATCTAACTCATGAATATTCATTGTGAATATCCTGCCTCAACTGCATGCAAATCTAACCCATGAATATTCATTGTGGATATCCTGCCTCAACTGCATGCAAATCCAACTCATGACTATTCATTGTGGATATCCTGCCTCAACTGCATGCAAATCCAACCCATGAATATTCATTGTGGATATCCTGCCTCAACTGCATGCAAATCTAACTCATGAATATTCATTGTGGATATCCTGCCTCAACTGCATGCAAATCCAACTCATGACTATTCATTGTGGATATCCTGCCTCAACTGCATGCAAATCTAACTCATGAATATTCATTGTGGATATCCTGCCTCAACTGCATGCAAATCTAATCCATGAATATTCATTGTGGATATCCTGCCTCAACTGCATGCAAATCCAACTCATGACTATTCATTGTGGATATCCTGCCTCAACTGCATGCAAATCTAACTCATGAAAATTCATTGTCTATATCCTGCCTCAACTGCATGCAAATCTAACCCATGAATATTCATTGTGGATATCCTGCCTCAACTGCATGCAAATCAAACTCATGAATTTTCATTATAGATATCCTGCCTCAATTGACCTTGCACTGGTTTTGCATTTAAGAAGTCATTTTTCCTTTTTCTGAAACTGCCACTTTTTGCATACATCCACTTACACAGCCAGTTCTAGAACTGTGTCCTAAATGAGTTCGTTTTGCTGTTGTTTTCTCATGTGTTTACTTAATGACACTTCCTGTAGGGGCCTTTTTACTAAAGGGTTGCAGCGCGGCAACGGGCCGGCCTAACACAGCCACCGGAAGTAGTTCTGCCTCGAGTGCGTGCCATTTCCAGCGCTATGGAAAATAATTCTATAATTTCTAGCACGGTAACTGCGAAGCGCCACGTGTTTCAACGCATCATCGACAATAACACTTTTCCTGGGTGGTGACTCCTAACGTGGAACCTTGCATCACACGCATCTCTTTGTGCTTGCTCACATTAAGCTCCAAATTCTATAAACGGCGATGAAAAAACCCACACTAAGTGCTATTTTATAAACAGCGCTGAAAGGGGCCCAACGTGGCCACCTGCAGTAGTTCTGCATTGAGCACACACCATTTCCAGCGCTATGGAATATAATTCCATAATTTCTAGCACGGCGCTAACCCGGTGGTAATCGGGCAGCACCGCTCACTGCCTGATTACCACCGGGTTACCGTGGGATCCCTTCCTGCCACCTCAGTGGGTGGTGGTAAGTGCTCCCCCTGTGTGGCCATGCGGTAAGAATAATCTTACGAATCAGTCACAACAAGGGTGACGAAAGAAAGGGCAGCAGGCGACGTACGAACTTACACCTTAATCAAACATCCAGGACTCGACACGAGTCGTGTTTTGGCCCGTGAGGGCCTTCTTTGAGTTTGCACTCCAGAGAGTCCAAGCGTTCTATGAGGTTACTTGGAAGAGGAATAGCATGATATCGAACATTACCCGCATCACATTGAGTTTAGCTTAACATCAGCATACATCCAACCAAAGACTCCTGAAGAAGGCCCTCGTGGGCCGAAACACGACTCGTGTCGAGTCCTGGATGTTTAATAAAGGCGTAAGTTTGTACGTCATCTGCTGCCTTTTCTTTCGTCACCCTTGTTGTGACTGATTCGTCTGTGTGCCTACAAGGGCTCCTGTTCTTCTGTTTTCCTGCTGTGTCCTATTTGTGAAGAATAATCTTACCACCTGGCCATGTCTTTTTTAGGGGCTTTTTACCCGCTGCGGTAAAAAGGGCCCTGGTGCATGGCAGTGGCGTAGCCAAGGGTGGACTTTGAGTTCAGGCCCACCCAGTAGCAGCACACCTATGATGTGGCTGGCAGGGATCCCCAAGCCCCACCAGCCGAAAACTCCCAACAAGTGTCCCTCCTGCATACCTTGTAAGTAGCAGATTTTCGCCTGCAGTGAGCAGTGACATACATACTGCTCGCACCGGCCCCACAGCCTTCCCTCTGATGTATTTCTGATTAGGCAGAAACAGGAAGCTGCATCAGAGGGAAGGGTGTGGGGCCAACATGAGCAGTGTGTATTAGTTGCTGCTCACTGCTGGTGAAAATCTGATATTTAAAAGGTATACGGGAGAGGGGGGATGTTTGAGAGACCATATGGCATGCAGGCGAGAGAAGGTGAGACCAAGAGGGGCATAATTGGACGAAAACGTCTATCTCCATGGGCATTTATCTCCGAGAACGGGTCCATGAAGGGGCGGACCGAACCGTATTTTCGAAAAAAATAAACATTCATGTTTTATTCGACAATTTGTGAGCTGGGCGTTTTTGTTTTTCAGTGATAATAGAAAATGAAAGCGCCCAGCTCAAAAACGAATAAATCCAAGGCATTTGTTCGTGGGAGGGGCCAGGATTCGTAGTGCACTGGTCCCCCTCACATGCCAGGACACCAACCGGCACTATAAACTTTACCGGCCAGCGCTGAATATTAACTGAAGGGTCCTTTCACTAAGGTGTGTCAAAAAATGGCTTCACTGGTGTAGATGCATGTATTGGAGGCACATAGGTCCATTTTTCAGCGTGACTGCAAAAAAGGCCTTTTTTGGGGGCTGAAAAAAGACTTGCGGCAAAATAAAAATTTGCGCCTGTCCATTCAGGGCCTGAGACCATACCGCCACCCATTGACCTAGCGGAAAGGTCTCATGCGTTAATCGGGTGGTAATGGTCTACTTGCGTACAATGCAAATTACCGCTCAGTTAGCGCCTTACGCCGGAAAATTTCCAGCACGCTTTGTGGTCGCGGGTAAAAAAATGAAATTATCGCCCGGACTACGTGGTAGTTCAAAATTGACACTCGTAGGACACTCGTACATGCCTACACAGCTTTGTAAAAGGGCCCCTTAGTCGGTTAAGTTTAAAGCGGCCGAAACCCTCCCCCCCCCCAGATATTCAATTCTGGTCACTGCAAATGACCTAGGGGGCACTTTTACAATAACAAAAAAAAAGGTAAAAGAGCTCCCAGGTGCATAGCACCCTTCCCTTGTGTGTTGAGCCCCCCAAATCCCCCTCAAAACCCACCGCCCACAAGTCTACACCATTACTATAGCCCTAAGGGGTGAAGGGGGGCACCTACATGTGGGTACAGTGGGTTTGGGGGGGTTGGGCGACTAAGCATTAAGCAGCACAATTGTAACAGGTAGGGGGGGATGGGCCTGGGTCCACCTGCCTGAAGTCCACTGCACCCCCTAACAACTGCTCCAGGGACCTGCATACTGCTGCCAGGGAGGTGGGTATGACATTTGAGGGTGAAAATAAAAAGTTGTGAAACATAATTTTTTGTGGTGGGAGAGGGTTAGTGACCACTGGGGGAGTCAGGGGAGGTCATCCCCGATTCCCTCTGGTGGTAATCTGGTCATTTAGGGCACTTTTTGGGGCCTTAGTCGAGAAAAAACAGGGTCCAGGAAAAGTGCCCTAAATTCTAGCTACAAACGCATATTTTTTTTTCCATTATCGGCAAAAGGCGCCCATCTCTCCTTGGCCGATAACCACGCCCCAGTTCCACCTTCGCCACGCCTCCGACACGCCCCCGTCAACTTTGTACGCTTCCGCGATGGAGTGCAGTTGAAAACGTCCAAAATCGGCTTTCCATTATACCGATGTATTCGTTTTTGTGAGATAAACATCTATCTCCCGATTTGGGTCGAAATCTAGGCGTTTTTCTCTTTCAATTATAAGGTGGATTGTATTTTTGCAAATCACCTGTGGGACGAGGCGAGGTTCTTCTGCCCACCCATCTTGGGCCCAGGCCCACCCAAAATTGGGTGTCTGGCTACGCCCCTGGTGCATGGCAAATTAGGCCCCCGCCACTTCCGGAGGTCCGGAGCTCGGTAAAAGGACTCCTTAATGTTGTAACAATATAGCTCTGTTAAGCTGCAAGTAATCTAAGCAGATCCCTTGTTTCCATAATAAACCTTTTCTACCAATTCCTGTTTTTCAGACACCTACATAGCACCGGCTGTCAGCCCCAAGCTGCAGCAGCTAAGCTCTCCCTTTCAAACAGTATACAAGGATGGCTCAGTCCTCCACAGTCCTCCAGCTGGAATGTATTTATTTACATAAGTCTTCAACAGTCAGGCCTTGTTCCGCTGTTTTGCCCAGATGTGTGGGCAGCTGTTTTCCACAGAAGTCGGAATGCTGAAGCGGTCACCAATTCTGCACAAATATTTTGAACCGGATTTTTATTTCTCATCTTACTTTTTAGAAAGGTAAATAGAATGTGAGTTTTTATAAACCCAGTCCAAGATTTTATCACGAAATATAAAATAAAATGCTGAGGAGTCATTTACTAACAGCACATGGCTACAGCCATATAAAATGACCCTGTTACCAAATGACTCCCTCTGTAAATTATTTTCAGACCCCCCCCCCCCCCCCACACCCGATATTCAAAACTATTTAACCGTCCAGGAATGGCTCTTGGTCGGTTAAATAGCACTTAACCGGCTATCCGTGACTATTCGGTGGGGGATAGCCAGCTACCTCCGCTGAATATTTGCAGTCAGAGCATATCGGCTAACTGGCTATCAGGCTTATTTTCGAAAGAGAAGGCCACCCATCTTTCGACACAAATCGCAAGATGGGCGTCCTTCTCACAGGGTTGCCCAAATTGCCATAATCGAAAGCCGATTTTGGGTGTCTTCAACTGCTTTCCGTCGCGGGGACGAACAAAGTTCACGGGGGCGTGTTGGAGGCATAGCGAAGGCGGGACTGGGGCATGCCTAACACATGGGCGTCCTCGACTGATAATGGAAAAAAGAAGGGCGTCCCTGACAAACACTTGGACGACTTTACCTGGTCCTTTTTTTCTTACGACCAAGCCACAAAAATGTGCCCGAACTGACCAGATGACCACCGGAGTGAATCGAGGATGACCTCCTCTTACTCCCTTTTGACCACCTCTAAGGTCGACCTAAATTTCGCGATTTGAGCGTCCCCGACCGTATTATCGAAACGAAAGATGGACTCCCATCTTATTTTGATAATACGGGTTTCCCCACCCCTTCGCTGGGACGTCCTCAGGAAAACTTGGGCGCCCCTTTCGATTATGCTCCTCCATGTCACACAATATTGTCAGCTAGGCGCAAATATTCAGTGCTTCGCTGGCTAAGTTAAGCGGCCATATTGGTCCGTGTAAATAGCAGGCCTATCTTTGGCCACTATAAACTTTACCGGCCAGCGCTGAATATTAACTGAAGGGTCCTTTCACTAAGGTGTGTCAAAAAATGGCTTCACTGGTGTAGATGCATGTATTGGAGGCACATAGGTCCATTTTTCAGCGTGACTGCAAAAAAGGCCTTTTTTGGGGGCTGAAAAAAGACTTGCGGCAAAATAAAAATTTGCGCCTGTCCATTCAGGGCCTGAGACCATACCGCCACCCATTGACCTAGCGGAAAGGTCTCATGCGTTAATCGGGTGGTAATGGTCTACTTGCGTACAATGCAAATTACCGCTCAGTTAGCGCCTTACGCCGGAAAATTTCCAGCACGCTTTGTGGTCGCGGGTAAAAAAATGAAATTATCGCCCGGACTACGTGGTAGTTCAAAATTGACACTCGTAGGACACTCGTACATGCCTACACAGCTTTGTAAAAGGGCCCCTTAGTCGGTTAAAGCGGCCAAAACCCTCCCCCCCCCCCAGATATTCAATTCTGGTCACTGCAAATGACCTGGCATTGAATATCAGGGCTCAGCACTGACCGCTGGACTTAGCCGGCCTGCCTCCCGCAGGCTGAATATCGACCTCATGGTGTTACAAAGAGAATACAGACTTCCTGTTGAGTAGATGAGGCATGATAATGGAAGAGGAGGAAGGACTGTGCCACTGAGTGAACATACACCATAAATTATGAGGCTCTTTTACTAAAGAACGCCAGTGCCGTAGCGAGGGCGACTGACACCCGGGGCAGTTCGCTGCTGCGCACCCCCCCCCCTCAGGTGCAGCACGGCTCACCCCCCCCCCCCAGAGCGCATTCTTACCACTAGAGTAGGAAAGGGGGCAGGCGGGAGGGCCGGTCCACCCCGAGTGCACGTCACTGGGAGCTGCGTCGGCTTCGCTGGTTCCCTGCTCTCTCTGCCCCAGAACAGGAAGTAACCTGTTCCGGGGCAGAGAGAGCAGGGAACCAGCAGAGTCGACACCCCCCCCAGCGGCATGCACCCAGGGCGGACCGCCCCACCACCCCCCCCCTTACTACGCCACTGAAGAACGCCAAGCAGTTAGATGATAATTTTATGAGGAGCCCCTAGTTTTAGGAGCACGAATGCGTGTATATGTCAGTCTTCTAGTTATGTTTTCTATTAAGTACATATCAATAAACTAATGTTGCTGTCTCTCTTATATGTTTCAACCAGGGGCATAGCCAGACAACAGATTTTGGGTGGGCCTAGGCAATAAGAAAAAATATCTCAGCTGGTGAGAAAACGCTTCTTTCCATCTTGACAGTCTGCAGCAGGCATGCACTGAAAACTGAGCGTGTGCAGGTGCCATTATTGTGGACAGTAGCGTTTTCGTTACCATCAGGGGGAAATCTTGAGCTGGCTGAGCTTGGGATCCCCACCAGCTACCGCTAAACGTGTGCTACTCTTGGGCAGGCCTGAGCCCTAAGTGGGTGGGCCCCAGCCCCACCCAGGCCCACCTGTGGCTACGCCACTGGTTTCAACATAACCATACTCTAACCTAACCATGACATGTTAAATGTTATAATTAATTATCTGACTGTATCATAATTTTGATGTTTTTCTTGAACGTAAGCCACATTGAACCTGAGCTTGTTCGGGATAACCCCCACTGATGCCCCCCACCCCCACCCACCATAGGCAAACTATAATACTTGAGCTGGTGGCGATCACCAAGTCCCACCTGCTGAAGGCCTCCACCAACAGCAGCGAAAACTGTTTCCTACCTCGGCAACCAGCAGCGTATCGGCAAGCCACCACTGCTGCTGGCCCAGCTCCACCCCCATGCATGCCAACACTGGTGACAGCTTGTAGATACTGCCGCCAACTACCGAGGTGGGACAATATTTTTGCTGCTGTTGGAGGGGGTCTTCAGCTGGCAAGGCTTGGGGATCCCTGCCAGGCACAGGAATGATGCTTGAATTTTCAGTGGGCCTGAGCTTGGCCCATCCAGGCCTACCCATAGTTATGCCACTGGTATAAGTTTACGTGAAATGACCATTTTCCAGCTATGTGGTATTCTATAAGTACACGCCGAGATGCGATGGTGTGTACGTTGCAGGTGGGCATTGACATCAGCGAAATTTGGGTACAGCATGGGTGGGGTATATAATCTACGTGAGTTTCTTTTAGTAATCTAGGCACAAGCATTCAGACCAGCTCTATGGCTGTTGGGGTAGATTGTCACTGGTGTAAATGTTCACGCATGCAAAGTAGGCCCGTGCAAGGTAGCATATGCTAGTATTCTATAAAGAAAAGTCGGCAAGCTTCAAATTCAGCCTCAGATTCTCTGCACGACTCTTTTACTGATCCATAACTGGGCACCTAGAAATAGTGTAAGACTGAAAATACACTAACAGCTGGCATATGTGTGTGTGCCTAAGTTCCAGTGATACATGCACAATTTACAGAGGCCCACTCAGGCTCTGCCCAGACTCCGCCTATGTTTACACCTACCTGTAAAATGCGCACTACGTAATATAAGTGCATATTTAAAAGAGAGCATCTAGGCGGAATTGCGGTATTCACACATAGGCGCGTATATGCCTATGTTCTAACGAATTACATGTAAAACCCCAGATTCTATAAATGCGTGCAAATTTGTGCACGGAAAATGGCATGCTATCTTGAGATGCGTTTGCAACTAAATTGTCCGGCAAGCCAATTAGCGCCAATAATTGGGTGCTAACAATTATTGACATTAACTGGCAACAATTTGGACGTGTGTGCGCGCATCTCGCTAAGTGCTATTCTGTAAAGATCCATAAGGAAATCTTTTTAGCCTGCAACTCTAATTTAGCGTGCAACTCAAATGGGGGCGTGGCATGAGAGGGGTTGGGGATCTGCGCCTAATTTACATGCCAGGATTTATATCAGGTATCACTTGGTGTAAATCCTCATGTTCAAAGTTTCAAGCACCGTTTATAGAATAGTGTTTTCTGCAGATTTTTTGTGTACCCAAATTTGGACACCATTTACTGAATTTAGTCCATTATTGGAATGTAACTCGAGATCTGTTTTTTTTTTAAGTATTTTTGATAGTTAGGATAAAGAGGGTTAAAGCACTGAAAAAAAATAAAAAGGTACATAATGTCACTAAAGTATAGGAAAGTGAAGAACACAAAGGAATGAAAGAAAATATTCAGTGCCGGCTCATGGGTGGGGGTGAGGGTGACGTGACCTTACCATAGAGAGCTTCTGTACTATCACTGTCTTATCACTATCATCCACAAGTCAGTTTATCAAAATATGGGCTACTGTTTGTTTTATTTCCTGTAATAATATGGGCCTTAAAAGAGCTAATCACATGTTCCTGATGGTTTCCGTATGATAGTGCTGGATGAACTTGCCTTACGGTTGATTGAACAGTGTTTTTCCACAAAGTTGACTTTGTTGCTTGGACACGCTGGTACACACATGAAAAACACTTTTCATTATTTATCATTATGACAGGCCATTTCTTGTGGACCATATGAGCAACCATCTATTAGCAGAAAAACAGCCTCACCGACAATGGCGTTTAAGCAGTCTCTTTACTGACTTCTGTCAGAAATTATGTCAGGCTGGGGTGGGGCAGAGATGATGATGGAGACAGACATGCAGGAGAGAGAGAGAGAGCCAGAGGTGGAGATGGGAAAGTAGGTTGGAGAGAACCACACACATAGAAGAGGGCTGGGGTATATTTAGAAGGCAGAGAGCCAGAGGGGATACTGAGGTGGAGGGGAGAGCTTACAAAGGATTGACTGGGGGTGCGAAAGAGTTAGAAAAAAGGTGCTGGAGGTCATGAAAGGACATGTTTGTGGATTGATAGACAGAGTAGAGATGATGGGGTAGAATAAGACTGGGGTGGATGAGAATATGAGATAAAGTGAGTGAAATCAACTAAAAAGGTAGTTTGGGGGGAAAGAAAGTGGTGAGAGAGCTAGAGAGGAAGTGGGTATTAGGAAAGAGGGAAGCCAGAAAGTGGGAGATGGATGGGGAAGTTACCCACTGAGAGGGAGACAGAAGGTCATGCAACAGGCAACTGTCCAGAATCTACCAAGTCAGTAACACAATAATATAGTAAACGACAGCAGATAAAAGACCTGCACGGTCCATCCAGTGTGTCCAACAATCACATTCATGATTAAACTAACAATCCAACAATATTACTAACAACATTTGACTTGCTAAATTCGATGCTAAGATGTCTTCCCCTCCCCCACTGATATACAGCACATAGCATATTAAATAAATGTGGTATAAAATATACATACTTGAGCCTGATCTGACATTTCCATTTTCAGGACACAGACCACTGGCCCTATTTCCCAACTGTCTTAAGCATCACTCCTGCCATATGGTTACCATATGTCCGGATTTACCCGGACATGTCCTCTTTTTGAGGCCATGTCCAGGCAACTGGACAGGTTTTGCCAATCTGCCCGTTTGTCCGGATTTCTGGACAAACGGGCAGATTGCTAGCCTCCCCTCCCCTTACTTACTAGTGCCCTGGTGGTCTAGTGACCTCTTCCGCCTTCGGGACAGGAAAGAGCCCCCTCTTTCCTGCATGCATCATTCCTGTTGCTGATCCTCAGAGCCGATTCAAAATGGCCGCCGAGAGTTGAAGTGACCTCGCGAGACTTCAACTCTCGGCGGCCATTTTGACTCGGCGCCAAGGATCAGCAACAGGAAGGATGCATGTAGGGCAGCGCTCCGGGCAGGAAAGAGGGGGCTCTTTCCTGCTCCGAAGAGGTCACTAGACCAGTGGCGTAGCTACGTGGGGCCTGAGGGGGCCCGGGCCCCCGCAGATTCGCCCCTGGCCCCCTGCCGATGACCCCCCTCCCGCCACCAACCTTCCCCCACCATCGCCGCCAGCCCCGCTACCGCATGATTTACCTTGATTGCTGGCGGGGATGCCCAAACCCCGCCAGCCAAGAGTGTTCTTCAGCGCTGGAGTTAGTAAACTCCGGCGCCTTCATTCAAGAAAGTTCGTCTGAAGGATCAGCTGGTTTTGACGCCTTATGTCCTGCACCGTGCATGTAGCCCCGTGCAGGACGTAAATGCGTCAAAACCAGCTGATCCTTCAAACGAACTTCCTTGAATGAAGGCGCCGGAGTTTACTAACTCCAGCGCTGAAGAACACTCTTGGCTGGCGGGGTTTGGGCAGCCCCGCCAGCAAACAAGGTACTTCATGGGGCGGGCGGCGACGGCGGCCGAGGGTTGGTAGCGGGAGGGGGGGGGAGTTTAAGAGTGTTGGCGCGATCGAGCGGGGGAAGGGGGGTTGCCGGAGGGGGGGAGGCGGCTTAACAGTGCCCCCCCATCTCGGGCTCTGGCTCCCCCTCCTGGCAAGGTCTGGCTACGCCCCTGCACTAGACTACCAGGGAAGTAGTAAGGTAAGGAGAGGGGGGTGACGGGGTATGTGACAGGGGGGAGGGGAAAATGTGACAGGGGGCGGGGTGAGGGTGTGACAGGGGGCGGGGTGGGTGTGTGGTGGGGCGGGGCATGTGTCTTCCTTTTTGGGGGACAAAATATGGTAACCCTAACCTGCCATCATAACACACCACCAGCCATAAGGTCATTTCAGTTTTATTTTGATTCCATCCTTTTTCTATACAGGGATCCTCTGTGTCTATTCCATGCATTTTTTAAATTCTGTCACTGTTTTTGGCTCCACCATATTCCAGGCATCCACCTCTCCAAAAAAAAAGTATTTCCTGAAGTTACTCCTAAGTCTACCACCCTATAACCTCAATTCATGTCAGTGGCGTAGCCACAGGTGGGCCCACCCACTTAGGATTCAGTCCCACCCAAGAGTAGCACATGTTTATCGGTAGCTGGTGGGGATCCCAAGCTCTGCCAGCTGAAGACTTCCCCCTGATGGTAATGAAAACGGTACTCTCCATGATACCGGCATCTACACATGCTCAGTTTTCAGCGCATGCCTGCTGCAAACTGCCAAGGAGGAAAGAAGCGTTTTCCCGCCACCTGAGATATTTTTTGGGTGGTGGTGGGGGAGGGGGAGAACACTTGGTGCCCACCTACTTCTTGCCTAGGCCCACCCAAAATCTGTTGTCTGGCTACGCCCCTGATTCATGTCCTCTAGTTCTCTCACTTCCCCATCTCTGAAAAAGATTTGTTTGTACATTAATACCTTTCAAATATGAAAATGTCTGTATCATATCTTCCTTGTCCCTCCTTTCCTCAAGGGTGTACATCTTCAGATCTTCATGTCTCTTCAAGTCTCTTCTGGCAGTCGGGCAACCAATTAAAGCCAAGTATGTATGGCAGATCAGGAAGAGGAAGAAGCTTCATTCACCACAAGAATAATGAGTATAATGACGGAGGGTGTTAGATCCCCTTTGCAAGTTATTGTAAACAAATAACTCTTATTGACTTGCACCTATGACTTACATGATTTATGATTTATAGTTCTAACCATTTCTTATATTTTTCAGTTCTTCAAAATTGAGTTGTATTATGTTTGAGTTCTAATAAAGAAAGCAGTAGCTTATTGCTTCCACCAGGTTCCAGCTCCGCATCAGTTTTCTGGGTGCTTGAAAAAGGTGTTTCTGCTTCGCCTCACCCCATGCTTGGAATAAACTCCCTGAGCCCATACGCCAGGCCCCCTTCATGCCCATCTTCAAATCCTTGCTCAAAGCCCACCTCTTCAATGTCGCCTTTGGCTCCTAACCACTACACCTCTATTCAGGAAATCTAGACTGCCCAACTTGACATTTCATCCTTTAGATTGTAAGCTCCTTTGAGCAGGGACTGTCCTTCGTTGTTAAACTGTACAGTGCTGCGTAACCCTAGTAGCGCTCTAGAAATGTCAAGTAGTAGTAGTAATAGTAAAGGGGACAAGCCAGTCATACTGTTGATGTTAGGGGGAAATTTTCACCTTGTGGTTTCTCCATGCTCCCTTGGCCTTGGGCTTAGTCAGAAACAGTTCCAACAACTTTCTTTCCTAGTAAACCTGGGATGAACCTCTCCCCCCAGGGGCCACATGCTAAGGCTCCCTCCAAAACATGGCAATTATGAGACCTTTGTCTAGCCATTAGGTATTGCCGTCCCACAATGGCAGACTTCCTTGTCCTCAAAAGCAATGCTTGCAAATGCTGCCCACGCTGGAATAATCATTAACAGGCAGCTCCTCAGTCCATTACTCGTAATTATTTGTGGCCTGCAACCAAACTGATCTCACATTTAAAATTTACTCAAAGGAATTTATTTATATACTCAAAGGAATTTATTTATTTATTTATCAATCAATGTATTTATACCCCACATTATCCCCACAAACATGCAGGCTCATTGTGGCTTACAAAACCAGAGAGAGAGAGACAGATCTCTGGGTGATATCAGATACAAATTAGAATTGAAGAGCAAAAGTGCAAGAAAGAAAAGACACTTTACATAGAACGGTACAAAAGAATGGGTCCAACCAGAATCCACGTTTGCATGCATGTAGGGCTTATAGTCCTACATAGGTCCTGTAGAAAATGTTTTTGCAAACAGATGCGTTTTTAGTGCCTTGCGAAAAAGAAGGTAGTCGCTCAGACTGGTTATGGCTCTGGGAAGTGCATTCCAGTTGTGCGCACTGATGAAGGGAAAGCTTGACGCCTGAAGAGAGCCATGCTTACATCCTTTCCAGCTTGGGTAAATGCAAGGTGAGATATAATCGAGATGTTGGGTCAGCATTCCTGGCAGGCAAGTCGATCATGTTCAGCATGTAACTTGGTACAGTCCCATTGATGATTTTGTGTACCATGGTGCAAACCTTGAATACAATTCGCTCCTTGATTGGAAGCCAGTGAAGTTTAGCAAGAAGAGGCTTTGCGCTATCGAACCGGGCTTTATTGAAGATAAGTCTTGCCGCTGTATTTTGGGCAGTCTGTAATTTCCTCAAAACAAAAGTCTTTACACCCTTCTAACGTACCATTGCAGTAGTCAGTATGACAAAGCACTAATGATTATATCATATTTCTAAAGAGATGTCTCACGAAGAGGTGGCGTACCCGTTTCAGCTTCCACATCATGATGAACATCTTCTTTGTTTGCGCCGTTGCTTGACTTTCAAAGGTCAAAAAACGGTCAAAGATAACACCCCAAATCTTCAATTGATCGGAGATAGGAAGGATGAGATTGCTAACAGCAATAGAAGTTGGATGAATTAACTTGCGCAGTGGCAGATAATTTTGCTTGCAAGAGCGAGATGGCATTTATGCAGTATTCTATATGTTCGTAAGCACTGATCCCTCTAAACTGAGCGGGAGTCCGCTAACTGCATTGCTGCCAGTAAGGGGTGCTGCTTCAGTGTTATGTTTTCAATCTCTAGGGACAGGCAGGTTCCCTGGAGTCTGCAGAACTTGCCTGCCCCTCAATATTGAAACCGAGATAGTGAAACAGCACCACCTACTGGCAGGATTGTAGATGGAGGACTCCAGCTCAGCTTAGAGGAAACCGTGTTCATGACATATCGGCCCTTATTTCAGAAGCTGTCTTTGTGTATGAGATGTCTGAAAGCCAGCATTTAGATGTTCATATTGCATGGACATCTAATTCCAATTTTAGAAAGCTGGGATAGAAATGTCTAAAACTTCAGTATGCCAAAAATCCTCTCCCCCAGTTGTTGAAATTGTTTTAAATTTTTTAAGTTCATACAGAACAAAAAAAAATTATCTTTTGTAAGTGCAAAGCGTCTTCACTCTGTCCATGGCCGGGGAATTTTGTCCCCCTTGCCCCCCCCCCCCCCTCTCAGCGGCTATGTTTCCCTACAGAACAGCACTTTGCTCATAAACCAGTGAGTCCTACACTCACTAAAGCAGGTCAGTTCCCTTTAAGATACAGCTGAATGAAGGAGGGGAATAAAAACCCAGTCTCTGAGTCAGCACACAGCAAGGATGTAGCACAGGGAAGTGGGTGGCAAGTGAAGCCCACTCTTTCCCTCTCTGTCTCCCTCCTCCTCTCCCTCCCTGAAGTGGAGGGCAAGGAAGGGGAGTGAAAGGATTATGAATCAGTGTGGAAATATACTCCCACAAGACAGGAAGCGAAGGGGCTGCGGACCCTCGGGACTGAGTGTTCCTGAGGTTCCTGTGCCATTCTTTTCTGGCGACTGGCCTGCAACACACACTTCACATTTTATTTGTATTCATTTAGATTTCTTTTTATCAGGTGAGCACTTGTTTTGCTGGATTGCTTCCCTCTTGGCTGTCTTGTGCTTCCCAAAGTCAGCTAGCAAAGATCATTCCTAACATTTGTTTATTTTTAACCCGGCCTTTTGAAGATTCAGCTTCCTGTGTAAGGCAGACTCATAAAGAGAAGCCGGAAGGATTTTTTTTTTTTTTTTGTCTTTTTGAGATTCCTGCTTATATTATCTCCAGCAACACAGCGAGTTCATTTCCAACCTGCATTTTTGGGGCTTTAAGTAAAGAACAGCTAGGGTTACCATATTTGCAGAGACAAAAAGAGGTCAGAAAAAATAAAATGCCACCCTACCCCAGCCAGTCCCTGGCCCTGACCCTGCCACACAGTCACCTTGATTCCCCAAGAAAGCCAGATTCTATAAGCAGTGAAAATACTAGTAAAAGTAACAGAAATGCATTTTCTTCCATAGTCTACACACAAAATTAGAAAAGATGCACATCTACTATAATAAAACTCACCCTCAATGTTCTGAGGACACTGACGTCAGTGAAGCCAAGCCCTGACTTCCTTTAAAAAGGTTCGAAGGTTCGTGGTGGTGAAGCCACCAAAATCGCTCCGGGCCCCGCCCTCGAGGGCGGAGCAATGGCAGAACAACCAAGGGGTTGGCAGGGAGGTAGGCAGAGAGGCGGGGGTGGTGGGAAATCGCTCCGGGCCCCGCCCTCGCGTCAAACATCATGACGTTGGGGGCGGAGCAATGGAAGAGTAACGAAGGGGTTGGCCAGGGAGGGAGGGAGGGGTGTTGGCGACGAACACCTTGCTAGCGCCCGTTTCATTTGCTCTGAAACGGGCCTCTTTTACTAGTTTCCAATAAAAGCAGCATGTCCCCCTCTCCTCTCCTTTCCCTTCCCTCCCATCTCAAGCAGCTTGCCCCCTTCTCTCCCTCCCATCCATGTGCAGCTTGTTTCCTCCCCTCCTGGGCCTACCTTGCAGCCCTGGTGGTCTGGTGGCCTCTTCGGGGCAGGAAAGAACCCTACTGTTTCCTACTCCTGCTGCTGCTTCTTGAAAATGGCTGTGGTCTTGCAGAGGAATGATGCCGCATAGGGATGGAATAGGGACACAGGGCTAGAGGCTGACCAAATTTTGTTTTTTGGTTTCGGCTTCGGCGCAGAAAGTGGTCCAAAATCTGGGTTTAACCCTGCTTCAATTTTGGCCAAAAATTCCAGTGCATTTTTGACTGAAATCAAAACTCTCCCTCTTGCAACTACCCTCTGCCCTTTTCCTCCCACCACCCAAAGGTACTCCTATCGCCCAAAGGCCCTCCCCAGGCCTAACATTAAAAGTGCTGGTGATCTAGTGGCCTCTGTGGGGCAGGAGCAATCCCTAATCGCTCCTGCCCATGCTGACTCCTTAATGAACATGGCCGCCACCACTTCTCACTGCAGCTTTGTGAGTCTGCCATAGGAGATTGTGGCAGTCATTTTGAGATTGAAATCAGTATGGACAGGAATGACTGGGGATTGCTCCTGCCCATGCTGGTTCCAATCTCAAAATGGCTGCCACGACCTCCTGCAACAGTCTTGTGAGGCTGCAATCAGGTGAAGTTGCAGCTGCCATTATGACTGCAGAGCTGGCATGAACAGGAGTGACTCGGGATCGCTCCAGCCTCAAAGATGCCATTAGACCAAGCGGCGAATTTAGTCTGCAGAGTCAGTTTTGGCCAAAACAAAAATCTTCCATAGAGTGATGCTGGACATGGGTGGGGATGGGGGAGAAGGGTGATGCTAGACAGAGGGAGAATAGGGACAGAAAGGGGTGATTCTGGACAAGGATGGGGATAGACACACAGAGGAATACTACTGGACATGGGGGAAAAGAGATATAGAAAGTGAATATGATTAACATGGGGTAACATAGTAACATAGTAAATGACGGCAGATAAAGACCTTATGGTCCATCCAGTCTGCCCAACAAAATAAACTCATTTACATGGTATGTGATACTTTATATGTATACCCGAGTTTGATTTGTCCTTGCCATTCTCAAGGCACAGACTAAAGAAGTCTACCCAGCACTGTTCTTGTACTAAGTTCTGGAACTAACGTCGAGGCCCCTTAAAATTTACACCCCAGCCCATCCCTATCTATTCAATCACAATCAGGGCATAGACCGTAGAAGTCTGCCCAGCTCCCATTTTGTTTCCCAATTACCAGCGTCGCCACCCAACCTCCGCTAAGATTCCGTGGATCCATTCCTTCTAAACAGGATTCCTTTGTGTTTATCCCACGCACGTTTGAATTCCATTACCGTTTTCATCACTAAGTATCACTAATCTTCTCTTTGTGGGTTGAGGATAGGGATGCAAAGGGGAAGGATGCTAAACATGGGTAAAATAAAGGGATACAGAGAAGAGAGATGGATGGTGGACATAGAGAGAGAAGAAATGTCCTTCCAACTCTTCTATTTCCAAGTTACTCGCTTTAACGTCGTCCTTTAATCTCCAACTATGCTCCACCTCCCCCACTCATCAAAATGGTCACTGTCTTGATCTCATCTTCTCCTCCAACTGTTCACCTTCTAGTTTCCTTGCCTCTGATCATCCCTCCTCTGATCACCATCTTATAACTTTCACACTTAAATCTCCCCCCTCCCAGTTCCGTCCTATCCTATCTAATTTATCTAGGAATCTTCATGATATTGACCCTTCATCTCTATCCTCCCATGTTTCAAACCTCCTCTCTACTGTGGCACCATCCACGTCTGTCAACGAGGCTGTTTCTTCTTACAACAATACTCTATCCTCTGCCTTAGACACTCTTGCACCTTTGATGATCCGCCCTGTAAGGCGTACAAAACCCCAACCTTGGCTGACTTCTAATATCCGCTACCTACGTTCCTGTACCCGCTCCGCCGAACGCCTCTGGCGGAAATCTCGGGCCCTTGCTGATTTCTTACACTTTAAGTTCATGCTGACCTCCTTCCAATCTGCTCTTTTACGTGCCAAACAGGATTATTATATCCAACTGACCAACTCTCTTGGCTCTAATCCTCGACTTCTCTTCACCACATTGAACTCTCTCCTCAAGGTGCCCCCTCCCCCAACTCCCCCTTCATTATCTCCTCAGACCCTTGCTGAATTCTTTCACAACAAGGTTCAAAAGATAAACCTTGCTTTCTCTACCTCACCACCTCTCCCTCCACTAGTCCGTCCCCCTCTCTCTCCTTCCCCTCATTCCCTTTCCTCCTTTCCTGAAGTTACTATTGAGGAAACTACACTTCTCCTTTCTTCCTCAAAATGTACCACCTGTTCCTCTGATCCCATTCCCACCCACCTTCTTAATGCCATCTCTCCTACTCTTATTCCTTTTATCTGTCACATTCTCAACCTCTCACTTTCCACTGCAACTGTCCCTGCTGCCTTTAAACATGCTGTGGTCACACCTCTCCTTAAGAAGCCTTCACTTGACCCTACTTGTCCCTCTAATTACCGACCCATCTCCCTCCTTCCTTTTCTCTCCAAATTACTTGAGCGTGCTGTTCACCGCCGCTGCCTCGATTTTCTCTCCTCACATGCTATTCTTGACCCATTACAATCTGGTTTTCGCGCTCTCCACTCAACCGAAACTGCGCTTACTAAAGTCTCCAATGACCTATTACTGGCTAAATCCAGAGGTCAATATTCCATCCTCATTCTTCTTGATCTTTCCGCTGCTTTTGACACTGTCGATCACAGCATACTTCTCGATACCCTGTCCTCACTTGGATTCCAGGGCTCTGTCCTTTCCTGGTTCTTTTCCTACCTCTCCCTCCGCACCTTTAGTGTTCACTCTGGTGGATCCTCTTCTACTTCTATCCCTCTGCCTGTCGGCGTACCTCAGGGTTCTGTTCTTGGTCCACTCCTCTTTTCTATCTACACTTCTTCCCTTGGTTCATTAATCTCATCCCATGGCTTTTCCTACCATCTCTATGCTGATGACTCCCAAATCTACCTTTCTACCCCTGATATCTCACCTTGCATCCAAACCAAAGTTTCAGCGTGCTTGTCTGACATTGCTGTCTGGATGTCTCAACGCCACCTGAAATTAAATATGACCAAAACCGAGCTTCTCATTTTCCCCCCCAAACCCACCTCCCTGCTCCCCCCGTTTTCTATTTCTGTTGATGGCTCTCTCATTCTCCCTGTCTCCTCAGCTCGAAACCTTGGGGTCATCTTTGACTCTTCTCTCTCCTTCTCTGCTCATATCCAGCAGACCGCCAAGACCTGTCGTTTCTTTCTTTACAACATCCGTAAAATCCGCCCCTTTCTTTCCGAGCACTCTACCAAAACCCTCATCCACACCCTTGTCACCTCTCGTTTAGACTACTGCAATCTGCTTCTTGCTGGCCTCCCACTTAGTCACCTCTCCCCTCTCCAGTCGGTTCAAAACTCTGCTGCCCGTCTCATCTTCCGCCAGGGTCGCTTTACTCATACTACCCCTCTCCTCAAGACCCTTCACTGGCTCCCTATCCGTTTTCGCATCCTGTTCAAACTTCTTCTACTAACCTATAAATGTATTCACTCTGCTGCTCCCCAGTATCTCTCCACACTCGTCCTTCCCTACACCCCTTCCCGTGCACTCCGCTCCATGGATAAATCCTTCTTATCTGTTCCCTTCTCCACTACTGCCAACTCCAGACTTCGCGCCTTCTGTCTCGCTGCACCCTACGCCTGGAATAAGCTTCCTGAGCCCCTACGTCTTGCCCCATCCTTGGCCACCTTTAAATCTAGACTGAAAGCCCACCTCTTTAACATTGCTTTTGACTCGTAACCACTTGTAACCACTCGCCTCCACCTACCCTCCTCTCTTCCTTCCCGTTCACATTAATTGATTTGATTACTTTATTTATTTTTTGTCTATTAGATTGTAAGCTCTTTGAGCAGGGACTGTCTTTCTTCTATGTTTGTGCAGCGCTGCGTATGCCTTGTAGCGCTATAGAAATGCTAAATAGTAGTAGTAGTAGTAGTAGTAGTAAATGTCAACTAGTCAGGAGACCATGGCAAGAGAGTTAAAACAGAGGAAAGCAGAAACCAGAGACTGGGACCAACATAATTAGAAAATAAAATAACCGGACAACAAAGGTAGAAAATGAATTATATTTTCTATTTAGAGATATAATATTTCAATTTCTGGAAGGTACATCTGCCAGAGCTGATTTTAGGACATGGCTGGGACCTAGGGCAGAAATTTGGGATGGGGTCCCAAAGCCTGCTATCAGGCTTTGCCTTCTTCGGCTTCAGGCAGACTTGGGTGGGGCCCTCTCTGGCCAAGGGCCAAGGCCGATTGCTGTGGCTGCACCCTTATAACACCATCCCTGACATCTACTGTTTTTAATATTTTGCACACGCCTCTCTATTTCTCTGGAGTTATATGAAGTGCAAGGTCTGGGGAGTTTCAGATTAATTTCTCGCTACATATCTTTATTTGTAGTTTGTGGTCGCATATTCTGTGCTTGCTACCTGTGTTCTGTGCGTGTGACCAAGGCCAGCTATTTAGCATAAATTCTCTGTGCAGTGATCTGTAGTAGCTTGGCTTGTTCAGTTTTCTAGCTAGATGCATTGATGTTCTGGGGCCAACTCTAATGTTTTTGTAGAAAGGATGCTTGTTTTGGAAGTTGTTTTGGCGTGGAGGAGTGGCCTAGTGGTAAGGGTGGTGGACTCTGGTCCTGAGGAACTGAGTTCGATTCCCACTTCAGGCACAGGCAGCTCCTTGTGACTCTTGGCAAGTCACTTAACCCTCCATTGCCCCATGTAAGCCGCATTGAGCCTGCCATGAGTGGGAAAGCGCAGGGTACAAATGTAACAAAAATAAAATAGATACTATTGGAGATTCTACATGGAATGTTGCTACTATTGGAGATTCTACATGGAATGTTGCTATTCCACTAGCAACATTCCATGTAGAAGGCTGCGCAGGCTTCTGTTTCTGTGAGTCTGACGTCCTGCACGTATGTGCAGGACGTCAGACTCACAGAAGCAGAAGCCTGAGCGGCCACATTGGTGATCTGCAAGGGCCGACTTCTACATGGAATGTTGCTAGTGGAATAGCAACATTCCATGTAGAATCTCAAATAGTAGCAACAGTGGAGGAGTGGCCTAGTGGTTAGGGTGGTGGACTCTGGTACTGGGGAACTGAGTTCGATTCCCACTTCAGGCACAGGCAGCTCCTTGTGACTCTGGGCAAGTCACTTAACCCTCCATTGCCCCATGTAAGCCGCATTGAGCCTGCCATGAGTGGGAAAGCGCAGGGTACAAATGTAACAAAAAAAAAAAAGTTAGTGCTGATGTGATAGATTTGCTGTAGATCCTGAGTGACCTTTTTTGTTGAATTTCATATTACTTCACAATATGCCTGTTGCTGAGAGGATTTACGTTGCTGTTACTGAGATTACACTAGAATCAGAAATGTCATTGTTTGGTGAGTTTTACGAGGACATGTCCTAGCTCTGCTCTGCATCCATTGTTGGCGGAAGGCCGGAAAGTTCTGTAGCTACAGAATTTGGCTTTAATACTGTACGAGTGAAGCGTATGTATGTTGCGGGGGGGGGGGGGAGCTGAAGAGTGCAACCTCTTGAGAAAGCAGGGGCGCAGCCAGATGGCTAATTTTGAGTGGGCCTGAACCCAAGGTGGGTGGGCATGGAATTGCCCCCCCCCCCCCATGGCCACCCTCCGGTTTGCTCCTCTCTCCACTCCTCCCTGCCCACAAACCCCAAATATTAAATACTTGAGCTGGCGGGGATCCTCAAACCCAGCAGCACTTGCCTCAAACTGATACTGTTGACTGCAGGCCGTGCATGCTCAGTGCTTTTATATGTGCGAAAACTGAGCATGTGCAGAAGGGCTGGTCTCAGTGTCAGCTCAAGGCAAGTGCTGCTGGCTGACATTTGGAAGAGTGCTGGCTGCCCAAGGAGAGAGAATCTTCAGCTGACAAGGTTTGGGGATCCCCATCAACCACAGCAAGAGTGTCACAATTTTGGGTGGGCCTGAGTGCAAAGTGGGTGGGCCCCGGCCCACCCCGGCCCACCCCAGCCCACCTGTGGCTACGCCACTGTGAGAAAGTGCCAAAGGTTGCACTCTTCTGGGTCATGAATGGAGTGGAGGGTGGGGTCTTCTGATTTCATTTGAAGAAATTGCTGACGTCTTTTTGCGTATCCCTTGAAACGTCCGGATATATTCGAACTTTAAGGCCTTTAAAAGTCTTTTCTTTATTTTGAAAAAATAGTCTTAGAATCCAAATTTTATCTGGAGTTAAGGAGTAGCCACCAAGGTTGTAGATGTTACTTGCTCTAAGTCAGATGTTTCCAACAACGCTGAAACATCTAGGGCCGATATGGGAGCAATTTTGACGATTTTTTACTTTTTCTCATACCTGCAAGTCAATGCTCAAAACTTACCGTGCTTTCAATGTTTCATTTAGACTGGTTGTAGCCGGTCTAGCCTGCCCGTTATTCTGCGTCCAACGCACAAATGCGTTCTGTGTCATTTTATCGTTCGCCGTAGCAGCTACCAATAATCCTATGCAAATATATTACAACAAGCTCATTAGTATTAAAATGAGCATTCCATAATGGAACAACTTATGGACAAGAGACTGGACCATTAGGAGCCCGCTTAGTTTTAAGGGCTCACTTTAATACCTTAAATTAGCCCAGAATTCTTAGAGGTTTTGTGGGGATGGGATTAGGGAGGAGGGGTGGGGAAGGGGGATTCTAGTTCGGGGTTGGGGTATTTAGCATTTCAAGTTGTACCTTTGTGTGAGGGTTATACTATTGTAATCTGCATTTTGTTCTTCAATAAAAATTTAATGTTAATTTTTTTTTTGTAAAATGAGCATTCCATGTGACGCACAGATGTTTCCGTGCACTGCACAGAAAGGAGCACCGACCTTTAACGTGCAAAATTTTCCGGCAGGTCTGGAGCTGTCGTTGCATGAGGGCGACTTCCCGGAGGAGTGGTCTGCTTGCACAATTTCTCAATGGAGCTATCTGCTTGCATTTTTTAATAGTATCTGCAAGTGTGTGGGAAATGTGCCATGCATGTCTGCCACGTGCGTGTATTATGTATGTGTGTGTACCCCGCACGTAACAGTAGTGTTAAAAAGTTGTTGTGGAACCAAACCAAAAACCGGACACACGCCTCTTTCCTGGGCGCAGAACATGGACACTTACCAAGAGACTATTCTGTGCATGTGTTAGACGCTTTCCCTACCGTGCTGCTTGCAGAATTTCCATGCATCTCATTAGCATGCGATTTCCTTCAAGCATTGGTCCCTGTTTCAAAATTGGTAAGTTCAGCTGCAGCTATAAACACATACGATATTTAATGGTGACTTATGAGCAGCTGCCTGTTGGAGAACAATGGGAAAGCTGAGTGCAACAAACCATCATTTTTTTCTGATACAATGCCTCATTCCCCTATTCTTTAAATATTGGGTAAAGTTCTCTGCAAAACCCACTGTCTATGGGGCAAGTTAGCACATAAGCACCGCCATACTGGGAAAAGACCAAGGGTCCACCAAGCCCAGCATCCTGTCTCCGACAGCGGCCAATCCAAGCTTCAAGAACCCGGCAACCCCCCCCCCCCCCCCAAAAAAAAAAAAAAAAAATTATGTTAAATGGACTTTTCCTTCAGGAATCTGTCCAAACCCCACTTAAACTCCGTAAGGCCAGCTGCTGTCACTACATTCTCCGGCAACGAGTTCCTGAGTCCAACTACACGCTGAGTAAAGAAAAACTTTCTCCTGTTTGTTTTAAATCTACCATATTCTAGCTTCATCTTGTGTCCCCTGGTTCTATTATTGTTTGAAAGTGTAAACAAACGCTTCACATCTGTCCGCTCTACTCCGCTCATTATCTTGTAGATTTCTATCATATCACCCCTCAGCTGCCTTTTCTCCAAGCTGAAGAGCCCTAACCATCTCAGTCTTTCCTCATAGGGGAGTCGTTCCATCCCTTTTATCATTTTCATCGCCCTTCTCTGCACCTTCTCCAATTCCTTTATATCTTTTATGAGATGCGGCGACCAGAATTGGACACAATATTAGAGGTGCGGTCACACCATGGAGCGATACAACGGCATTATAACATCCTCATGTTTGTTTTCCATCCCTTTCCTAATAATACTCAACATTCTGTGCGCTTTCTTAGCCGCCACAGCACACTGAGCAGAAGTTTTCAACGTCTTATCAACGATGACTCCCAGATCCCTTTCTAGGTCTGTGACTCCTAACGCGGAACCTTGCATGACATAACTGTAATTCGGGTTCCTCTTACCCACATGCATCACTTTGCATTTGTCAACATTGAACTTCATCTGCCACTTGGATGAAGTTCAATGTTGACAAGTGCAAAGTGATGCATGTGGGTAAGAGGAACCCGAATTACAGCTATGTCATGCAAGGTTCCGCGTTAGGAGTCACAGACCTAGAAAGGGATCTGGGAGTCATCGTTGATAAGACGTTGAAAACTTGTGCTCAGTGTTGTACTTCTGCTAATTGCACTAGGACAAAGACTGTGTGTACTTTTCACCCAAAGGCTTTGCACTGTTCATAACATGGAAATACTTGTGTACTTTTGGTTTGAATCTTGCCAGACTCCAAAAATAGGTCACTAGCTCCTGCGTTGTCCGTGGCAGATTTGCGCTTAAAATGTAGGTTTAAAGATTTGAAAATGTCATTCACACGTGTATTTTATACACACCCCTACCAGGTAAAGGTAAGCACATGGTTCCAAAGGCATTTACAAAAAGCAACCACCAGACTGGAGAAACTGGATCCGCTAAGGAGGGGGGGAGGGAGTAGAAACCAAGAAGTAGTGTGATCAACACAACACTTCCCAAAAACCAAGGAGATGAACGATAAAAGATGGTTCTTTAATAGTGAGTGAGACTCGACACGGCACCGTGTTTCAGCCAAGTGCCTGCCTCAGGGGCCTTTGGGAAGAGAAAAAAATCTTATGTGAATCAATAAACTTTAGTCTGTTGAACACTTGGTGTCTTGAAAAAGACGCTCAGTGTTATACTGAGAAAAACGCTGGAGAACTGTGATCGCTGCTGAAAAATTAGACTACCGCCAGGCTAGCGTGCCCTCCTGACAGTAATTTCGGATTTGGTGCGTGCCCATAAAGCTGGGACAAATTATTATTTTACCATGAGCGGTGGTTCTGGAGTTAATCGGCAGTTGGCGCTTGCAGACTGGTCACCACTCGTATAGCACATGAGCCCTTACTGCTAGATCAATGGGTGGCTGAGGGCTCAGGCCGTAAATAAACGCATGCTAGTTTCAAGTTTACTTCAGGCCAATTGAAAAAAAGTCCTTTTTCCCTGATTCGGTAAAAACTGGCCCGGCCTGCACCAAAAGCACATGCCCACACTACCGCAGGCCAGTTTTTGCCGTGCCTTAGTAAAGGGCCCCCCAGAATTAGGGAGTAATTGTTTAACACAGCAGTTAAGGTAATTACCATTCATTTTATTATTTAGATTTTGCTCACACCTTTTTTGGTAATAGCTCAAGGTGAGTTACATTCAGGTACACTGGATATTTCTCTGTCCTAGGAGGGCTCACAATCTAAGTTTGTACCTGAGGAAATGGATGGTTAAGTGACTTGCCCAAGATCACAAGGAGCAGCAGTGGGATTTGAACTGGCCACCTCTGGATGGCAAGACCAGTGCTCTAACCACTAGGCCACTCCTCCACTGTATTTACTAAGGGATGGATGGAAAACAAGCATGAGGATGTTATAATGCCGTTATATCGCTCTATGGTGCGACCGCAACTGGATTATTGTGTTCAGTTCTGGTCGCCTCATTTCAAAAAAGATATAAAGGAATTGGAGAAGGTGCAGAGAAGGGTGACAAAAATGATAAAAGGGATGGGACAACTACCCTATGAGGAGAGGTTAAGACGGCTAGACCTCTATAGCCTGGAGAAAAGGCGGCTGAGGGGTGATATGATAGAGGTCTACAAAATAATGAGTGGGGTAGAGCGGACAGATGTGAAGCGTTTGTTTACACTTTCTAACAATAATAGAACCAGGGGACACAAGATGAAACTAGAATGTGGTAGGTTTAAAACAAATCGGAGAAAGCTTTTCTTTACTCAGCGCGTAGTTAGACTCTGGAACTCATTGCCGGAGAATGTAGTGACGGCAACTGGCCTTGCTGAGTTTAAAGGGGGGGGGGGGGGGTCTGGACAGATTCCTGAAGGAAAAGTCCATTGATCATTATTAAATTTGGGGTTTTTGCCAGGGTCTTGGGGCCTGGATTGGCCGCTGTCGGAGACGGAGTGCTGGGCTTGATGGACCTTTGGTCTTTTCCCAGCTTGGCGGTGCTTATGTGCTTATTCTTTTACGAAGGCATCCTAAATGCAGCGCAGCCCATTGTGTACCTATGGACTGCACGACATCTAATGTACACTAATCCGTTAGCACGCGCTAAATCCGTTAGCACACCTTAGTAAAAGGACCCCTAAGTGGCATTAAACACCCCTAACGCAGCTTATTAAACAGACCCATTTGGGTGTATATGGAAACCCCTCCCCAACCCTGCCCTGGGAATGCCTTCAGTCAGCTGAAGGAAAGTTGTGGGGGTCTGGGCTGTACATGTGCAATTTTACCACGATATCAGGTGAGTCGTTTTAGAAAATCCTGTTTCCACAAGTAAAGCTCTGTTTTATTTGATGAAATGCCCCCTATTTAGTGCTCCCTAAATATGTTTTCAAGATTAATGGAGCATTTCACGATCTCATTCACGCTACAGTCAAAAAGAAAAACATTCCCGTGTGTATCACACACAAATGAAGGACTCCAATCTTGATATTTATTTTAAACAAAATCCAGTCAAGAGTTCTAAAAATAAATCCTCGACCACTCAATGGACAAGAACTAAGTCTTTTTACAAAATTTCAAAGCGCTCTAGTCTACTGAAAACCAGCGGCAAGAATGTCAGACCTCATCTGTTCCTCAGCTCTGCCTTGTTTCCAAACAGTGTGTGTTCTGTCTAATAGTTTACATAGGCATTCAAATCATTTAGAAAAAGGGCCGGTGATGTAACATGTGACAAGCGTACCATAACACTCTGTACCTCTCCATGGCACGTCTGCTGTTTATACTGTACACATGAAGAAACAAACTGAATTCCACTCTGGAAAAATGGCTAGCTTGGACCGTCTGTGCCAAAGAAAATAAGTTTACGGCCTGCCTGGAGTTTTTCTGAAGTGATTAAGTTTAAAGGAGGAGCGACACTGACCGTACATAAACAGAAGCAGCCGTTCTTATTAGGACAGCATGCACTTGGCTGTCACACTTGGTGCAGGAGGGAACGTGAAGACGTGAAGTACACAAGCTCAACAACACACGTTGATGATGGAGGTGGTTTTACAAGGGTAATGCGGCATTTGCACGAGGAAATGGCTCTGCGCGTCTAAGCCAGGGGTAGGCAACTCCGGTCCTCGAGAGCCGCAGGTCAGGTTTTCAGGATATTCGCAATGAATATGCAGGAGATAGATTTGCAAGCACTGCCTCCTTGGTATGCAAATCTGTCTCCTGCATATTCATTGTGGATATCCTGAAAGCCTGACCTGCCTGTGGCTCTCGAGGACTGGAATTGGCTACCTCTGCACTAGGCTACTCCTCCACTGGCAACATTCCATGTGGAGGCAATGCGGTCGCGCAGGCTTCTGTTTCTGTGAGTCTGACATCCTGCACGTACGTGCAGGATGTCAGACTCACAGAAACAGAAGCCTGCGCGGCCGCGTTGCTGATCTGCAAGGGCAGGCTTCTACATGGAATGTTGCTAGTGGAATAGCAACATTAACATTCCATGTGGAATCTCAAATAGTAGCAACAGAATCTCCAACAGTAGCCAACATTCCATGTTCCACTGCACTAACCACTAGGCCAGGGGTAGGCAACTCCGGTCCTCGAGAGCCGCAGGTCAGGTTTTCAGGATATCCACAATGAATATGCAGGAGATAGATTTGCAAGCACTGCAAATCTATCTCCTGCATATTCATTGTGGATATCCTGAAAGCCTGACCTGCCTGCGGCTCTCCGGGATCGGAGTTGCCTACCCCTGATCTAAGCTGTGTTTCAAATTTAAAAAAAAAAAAAAACTATACACAGCTTGTTTTCCGCATAACTCTGTCAAAACGTGAACGATTTCAATAAAATTTAGCATATTGTTTATTCAGTTCTTGCTATACTGCTCTGTACGACAACCAGGGCAGTTTACAGACTAAAATAACGTGGGAAAGGAAATACAATTTAGACCAGTGGTTCCCACACCTGGTCCTGGAGGCACCCCAGCCACTCGGGTTTTCAGGATATCCACAATGAATATTCACGAGAGAGATTTGCATGCAGTGGAGGCAATGCATGTAAATCTCTCTCATGAATATTCATTGTGGATATCCTGAAAACCCGACTGGCTGGGGTGCCTCCAGGACCAGGTTTGGGAACCACTGATTTAGGGGAAACAGCAATAGAAAAGGATTGAAGAGGAAAGAGAAAGGGGCAGGAAGGGGTACTGTACTGTTCCCTCTATGCTTGGCAGGAAGGAATCCTCCAACTACATTGCTGCCAGTAACATAGTACATAGTAGATGACGGCAGAAAAAGACCTGCAGGGTCCATCCAGTCTGCCCAACAAGATAACTCATGTGTGCTACTTCTTGTGTATACCCTACTTTGATTAGTACCTGTGCTTTTCAGGGCACAGACCATATAAGTCTGCCCAGCACTAACCCTGCCTCCCAACCACCAGCCCCTCCTCCCAACCACCGGCTCTGGCACAGACCGTATAAGTCTGTCCAGCACTATCCCTGCCTCCCAACCACCAGCCCTGCCTCCCAACCACCGGCTCTGGCACAGGCACAGACCGTATAAGTCTGCCCCGCACTATCCCCGCCTCCCAACCACCAGCCCCACCTCCCAACCACGGGCTCTGGCACAGGCACAGACCGTATAAGTCTGCCCAGCACTATTCTTACCTCCCCACCACCAGCCCTGCCTCCCAACCACCGGCTCTGGCACAGACCGTACAAGTCTGTCCAGCACTATCCCCGCCTCCCAACCACCAGTCCCGCTTCCCACCACCGGCTCTGGCACAGACCGTATAAGTCTGCCCAGCCCTATCCCCGCCTCCCAACCACCAGCCCCGCCTCCCGATCTTGACTAAGCTCCTGAGGATCCATTCTTTCGGCACAGGATTCCTTTATGCTTATCCCACGCATGTTTGAATTCCGTTACCGTTTTCATTTTCACCACCAGTACTTCAACTAGGAGCAACTTTCTTCCTTAAATATCCATGTAAGTGTTTGATCAGATACCAGTCGCAGAAATTTGCCTATTATGAACCTTCTCAACTCGCAGCCTTTATAACATTTACTCTTATTAATAATTATAATCAGTGCCGTAGCGAGGGCTAATGGCACCCGGGGCGGGTCGCTGCTGCGCACCCCCCCCCCCCCGGGTGCAGCACGGCGCGACCCCCCCCCCCCCCCTCTGCGGCGCACCCGTCCCCGGACCGCATTCTTACCTGCGGGAGGGCCGATCCGCCCCGAGTGCACGTCACTCGGAGCTGCGTCGGCCCTGCTGGTTCCCTGCTCTCTCTGCCCCGGAACAGGAAGTAACCTGTTCCGGGGCAGAGAGAGCAGGGAACCAGCAGGGCCGGCACCCCCCGAGCGTGTGCACCCGGGGCGGACCGCCCCTCCCGCCCCCCCCCTTCCTACGCCACTGATTATAATCCTGTGCATAAGTTTTTTCTTACTTATTTCCTTAAACTCCATTTATTAGGAATCTTGGACCCATATTGTGGACTGATGTGAAGTTAAAAGTAAATTTTTTTTCTCTGCTTTCTTCAATATTTTTCAGCCTCTCTCTCTGTCCAGATTTAATTCATTCTTACTATCCATTCTTTAATTTCCTTCATCTACCTATGGCTTTTCATCTTTCTCACCTTTGTTCTCCCCATGCCCCTTCCTCTTATTCTCCAGTCTTTCTCTACTCAACTTATTTCTCTCCACCAATACTCTGTAATCCCAATTACTATGTAAGCCGCATTGAACCTGCTTTGAGTGGGAAAGCGCGGGGTACAAATGTAATAAATAAAATAAATAAATATTTTCTTCTTTTCATATATTACTTTTGTATTACCTAGTGGTTAGGATGGTGGACTTTGGTCCTGGGGAACTGAGGAACTGAGTTCGATTCCCACTTCAGGCACAGGCAGCTCCTTGTGACTCTGGGCAAGTCACTTAACCCTCCATTGCCCCATGTAAGCCGCATTGAGCCTGCCATGAGTGGGAAAGTGCGGGGTAGAAATGTAACAAAAATAAAATAGATACTATTGGAGATTCTACATAGAATGTTGCTATTCCACTAGCAAGATTCCATGTAGAAGGGTGCGCAGGCTTCTGTTTCTGTGAGACTCACAGAAGCAGAAGCCTGCGCGGCCACATTGGTGATCTGCAAGGGCCGACTTCTAAATGGAATGTTGCTAGTGGAATAGCAACATTCCATGTAGAATCTCAAATAGTAGCAACAGTGGAGGAGTGGCCTAGTGGTTAGGGTGGTGGACTTTGGTCCTGGGGAACTGAGGACCTGAGTTCGATTCCCGGCACAGGCAGCTCCTTGTGACTCTGGGCAAGTCACTTAACCCTCCATTGCCCCATGTAAGCTGCATTGAGCCTGCCATGAGTGGGAAAGCGCGGGGTACAAATGTAACTAAAATAAATAAAAAATTAACCAAACTTTTCTGTGCAAGTATTTTTGCTTGTTTAATAATGCAAATTAATACAAATAAAAAATTGCTCCCATATGCAGAACACCAGTCTGAGCAGCAGTAAAATATATTTGGGTCAAAGGGTTGCCAAATGTTAATAAAAGGTGCACATGTATGTGGGTGAGTGTTTGTAGGCGAGTCCATCAGATGGAAAGGAAGTCACGATGGAGCATTCGTAGCAAACCCCCCTGCTCGCATTTTCCAAATATCTTTTTCAGGCAGCCGTAAATATTTTTATTTTGAGCCAGAATTCCCGTGGATGTCTCTTTTAACAATAGTTGCTATTTGGATAAACCTGAATATTTTCTGCTTGGCTTCCAAGTAAACCGAGCCCTGAATAATCTATTATATCTGTTTTCTGACACATTTATTATACACCAGTGAGATTCTGTAACGGATAAACCAGCCACTATGGGCCTTATGCACTAAGCATGTTTTTCACGGAACCAGACACACTGGAAAAAGAAAAAAATCCTTTAGAATATTAAGCCCTGCGTGTCAGAAATAAAGATGTCAGAGGACAGTGACAAAAAAAAAAAAATTAACTAGGAAAACAGAGGATAACGATGAAGATGAGGCTCAGGAATTACGGTCACATTAAAAAGTATTGTTCTTTAGCAGTAAATCCTAGTAAGTACGCTGGTAGACAAATCTAGGTATCTTTTCAGTTTTCTTCAATATGAACAAGTAAAAAAAAAACTCACTAAAGTAGAGGTCGATATTGAGGTGATTTAGGGGCCATTTTGCAAAGCTGCGGTAAAAAGTGGCCTGCGGTAGTGCGGACGTGTGAAAATTGCCACCCACGGAGGCAAATTTTACCGCAGCAGGAACTTCCATTATTTTAAAAGGAAATCGTAAATGGCCGTGCACTAATAAAAATATTGCCGCATGGTGATTTACGGCCCGGGTCCTTACCGTCTCCTACTGAGTAGGCAGTACGGGCTTATACGCTAACCCGGTGGTAATCGGTGACCGATTACCGCCAGGCATGCCTACTCCCTGCCCCCTGCACTAGAACATAGAAAAATATTTTCTGGCGTGGGAAGCGCTGCATTTAGGGTGCCACATTGTGCCATGTGGTAGTACCATTTTGCCGCACACTTTAGCCCTACCACACAAATAGAACGTTAGGTATTATTAGGAAAGGAATGGAAAACAAAAATGAGGATGTTATAATGCCTTTGTATCGCTCCATGCTGCGACCGCACCTCGAATATTGTGGTCAATTCTGGTCGCCGCATCTCAAAAGATATAGAGGAATTAGAAAAGGTGCAGAGAAGGGCGACGAAAATGATAAAGGGGATGGGATGACTTCCCTATGAGGAAAGGCTAAAGCGGCTAGGGCTCTTCAGCTTGGAGAAAAGGCGGCTGAGGGGGAAATATGATAGAGGTCTATAAAATAATGAGTGGAGTTGAACGGGTAGATGTGAAGCATCTGTTTACGCTTTCCAAAAATACTAGGACTAGGGGGGCACATGATAGACTTGCTGTGAATGGAACGAATACAGATAAAAGATGTTGAATCACCACCAGGATTCAAATTTCAAGCGATTTGGACACCTTTTTGGAATACATTGGCACCGGCAGCCTGCAGAAGACTGTTGAACTTTTGACTCCATATGTTCTCCATTCAATATGGAAGGGGGGGGGTGGACTGTGACTCAGGGGGGAGGGGGGAGGTACTTGGGGTAATTAGTTGGAAGTTTAGAGAGTTATCATTGCCTGACTGTTATTCACTGCTTTTACGTTTATTTGTGCATATAATCAATATGAATGACTGAAACAGAGCAATATTAACCTCTAGGTCAGGGTTGTCTACCCTTGGTCCTTGAAGGCCACAATCCAGTTGGGTTTTCAGGATTTTGCCAATGAATATGCGTGAGATCCATTTGCATGCACTGCCTCCATTGCATGCAAATAGATCTCGTGAATATTCATTGTGGAAATCCTGAAAACCCAACCTGGTGAGGGCCGAGACTGGACACCCTTGCTCTAGGGTTCTAAAAGAAAAATGAATGCAATTGTATCTCGTGAGCTCTGATTCCAAGTATCCTGAAAAAACAAGATCTGTTATTCCAAGACTTGATCTAAGCTGAGCTTGGAGTTACAGCAGGGCATTAAGCAAAAATGGTAAGTCCTGTGGCTTTTTGAAATGTAAACTGGAAAGGGAAGGGGGCACGTTATAGCTCAGGTGGTACCTTTCCTTCACTCCTTCACCAGTCTGCTCCAGAAACTGCTCCTACTGTTTGCAAGGCAATGAAAAAAATGAAAAACCCTTGAAGCAGGCAGTCTGACAAATTCCAGGTTTCCGATCCCCACACAGATAACCAAGCCTGCAAAACAATAACAGAATGAATTTCCAAGAAAGGGCTTGTAACACTTCCACGCCTGCTGCTGGCAAGCTGTTTCATTTTCAACTCACTAGAAATAAACTTTACATTCAAGCAACACAAACACCTTTACTAAACTCCAATAACTTGGTTTTGTTGGACTTTGATTAAGGCGCTTTATTATCGTTGAGGAAGGTTATTCTAAAATTAACATTCAAGCAATACAAAAGCCTTTACTAAACTCCAATAACTTGGTTTTGTTGGACTTTGATTAAGGCGCTTTATTATCGTTGAGGAAGGTTATTCTAAAATTAACATTCAAGCAATACAAACACCTTTACTAAACTCCAATAACATGGTTTTGGTGGACTTTGATCAAGGCGTTTTATTATCTTTGAAGCAGGTTGTTCTTGCCATAGTTAGATTGTCTATTTTTTTTTCTTAGGAAAGGCAAATTCTTACCCTTTAATAAACCAACCCATTTAGAAAATCTTTGTGACAATTTATGATAATGCAAAGTAAGTTGTGATCGTTTCTCAATCAGGAACTACATTGCAATTTATAATCCACCCAACGTGGATGCATGCAGAATGATGGAAGATAAGGATATCATGTAGAGGCTGACCAAAACTGCTTTTTTTAATTTCAGCCAAAACAAAAAAATGCCACTAAACCTGTCTGAAAACTGTTGGCCAAAACCGAAACTGCAGCCAAAATTCATCACCCCCCCCCCCCACCCCACCCCAGGACTACCTTATAATTCCTTGTGTTATAGTAGTGTAGTCAGGGCAGGAGCGATGCCCCAGTCATGGCGGCGGCCATTTTGAGAGCAGAGCAAGAATGAGCAGAAGTAACTGGGGATCAATGAGTCCTGTCCTAATTACACTCTTAGACCACCAGAGCTTGTAGGATAGGCTCCGGGGAACCTACAGGTGGGGGAGGAGGCATTCGCAGGGGTCCAGGAGGAGGGGCAACTTTGGTTTGGGAGAGGGGGATGGAGGTAAATGAGACAAAGCACAAATTTTCAGCTTCCACCGAAAAGACATGCCGGCCGATATTCAGCACCGTTCCTGGCCAGTTAAATAGCATTTAGCTGGCTAACCGCTAATATTCAGTTGGAGATAGCCAGTTATCTCTACTAAATATTTGTGATTAGTGCAATGTAGCTGGCTATCCGTGAACATTCAAGCACAAGCAGTTATTTCTGGCCGCTAGAAACTTAACTAGCCAGAACTGAATATTCACCTAGTCAACTAAGTTTGAGACATCCAAAAAAACTCCGGATATTCAATGCCGGTCACTAGAAATGGTTCAGCATTGAATATCTAGGGTCAGTGTCGATCATGGCACTTATGCGGGTTGCCTCTTGCAGTCTGAATTTCGGGCCCATGCTCATGCTTATTTTCACCCAAAAGACAAAAACATGGCCAAAAATTAAAAGAAAACAAAAACAGTGGAAGATTACACTCAATGAAATCACAACAATATTTCTTCACAATAACTATGAAATTGTTATAGATAGATAGATAGATATATTTATTTTAGCATAGAATAAAAACGAGAGAATAAACAGGCCTCAGCAGTGAAGTCAACAAGCTTACAGCATGATGAGAACTCAAAACTGCGTGCGATATTCTCCAGACGTTCTGAAAACTGTAACGTCTTGAAATTTAGACCAATCATCAGCCAAAAACCTCCCACGTTTTATGTCTTGCTTTATTATCTTCAAAACTGCTACATTTAAGGTTGAATAGCGCCTTTACAACTCCTAACATGCAAAAACAGATTTTTTAAACCGGAAGCTAAGTGAAAGTTAAAATTTCTGTTTCTGCACTCATGTTAGGAGTTGTAAAGGCGCTATTCAACCTTAAATGTAGCAGTTTTGAAGATAATAAAGCAAGACATAAAATGTGGGAGGTTTTTGGCTGACGACTGGTCTAAAGTTCAAGACGTTACAGTTTTCAGAACGTCTGGAGAATATCGCACGCAGTTTTGAGTTCTCATCGTGCTGTAGCTCGTTGACTTCACTGCTGAGGCCTGTTTATTCTCCATTTTTTATTCTATGCTAAAATATATATATATATAAAGTTTCATAGTTATTGTGAAGAGATATTGTTGCGATATTGTTGAGCGTAATCTTCCACTGTTTCTGTTTAGTTTCACTGTTTTTCTGTGGAGATTTTGTTCTTTTTTGAGTTATAGCAAAAATTTAAAAAGCCTTTTAGCCAAAAACAAAACGAGACAGAAAAGGCGCCGTAACCAAAACCGAAACCGAAATTCAGTCAGCCTCTAGCTTCATCTGGTTTGCCCAAATCAATTCCTATTCTACTGCCAACCAGAGGCAATGAAGGCCAATTAGAGCCAATAATTGGTTGTTAATTTTTAAATTACTTTACATGACCAGCTATAAATGGCACACACAAATTTGCGTGCTAAGCGTAAATGTGGACATGCAAGTGTATTAAACATTTCTATAACGCTACTAGACTTACGCAGCCCTGTACAAATTCACATGAAAACACAGTCCCTGCTCAACAGAGCTTACAATCTAAATTGGACAGACGAACAGACAGCTAGGGGTGGGGAAATTGCAGTGGTAGGGGTGATAAGTGAGGGTGTTGAGTAAGAGAGTCATGGTTTGGAGTCGAAAGCAGTAGCAAAGAGGTGGGCTTTAAGCCTAGACTTGAAGACAGCCAGAGACTGAGCCTGACGTACCGGCTCAGGGAGTCTATTCCAGGCATAGGGAGCAGCGAGATAGAAGGAACAGAGCCGGGAGTTAGCAGTGGGGGAGAAGGGGGACGACAGGAGACATTTACCCAGCGAACCGAGTTCACGGGGAGGAGTGTAGGGAGAGATGAGAGCGGAAAGGTACTGAGGAGCTGCGGAGTGGATGCACTTGTAGGTCAAAAGGAGAAGTTTGAACCGTAAGTTTACCAAATTATTTATTTATTTATTAGGATTTATTTGCCGCCTTTTTGAAGGAATTCACTCAAGGTGGTGTACAGCAAGAACAACTCCAACATAAGCTATAGACAAGTAAAGCAGAAAAAATATTCAAACAACGATACAAGTATTGTACAAATTAGGGGTGTATGTGTATTTATGAATGCCACCCATGCTTTGCCCAAACTCCGTTCTTCTGCATATATACTGGAAGAGTACACGCCATCGTGTCATGATGCTTACTCTCACACTCGTCGATATTTTATAGGAAAGCTCTCAGCTTTCCTGTCTTCCTTTACTATTTTCAGATTGTAGCAGTCACACCCGAGAGTCCCTGAAGTGGTCGCTACGAAACCCGTGGCACTGGGCGCCTAGGGGAGCTGCAGGGAGCTGTTTTCAGTATTCACAGTTAGACGCTGGTCCTAGCATTCGCAGAAGAGCGCTGGGTTGCAGCGTTGCCAGGTGTGAGTTTATCAACCCAGCAGCATGGAGATAAGTGAAAAGTTTGTTATTTGTTCACTTTGATATTTTGCAAGTGGTTATTATGATATTTTGTAAAAGCAGTGGCGATCCTAGGTCGTCTGCCACCCGGGTGTCCGTCCCCCCAGGGTGCAGCACGACACCCCCCACCCACGGCGCAATGACACCTCCTCCCTGGCACATCAAGCCCCCCCCGGCGCATCAAGCCCTCCCCGGCGCAATGACAGCCCCCTCCCCGGTGCATCAAGCCCCCCCTGGGTGCGTTCTTGGCTGCTGGAGGGTGCAGAGAGCAGCCACGCGCCTGTCGGCTCCACTGGCTCCCTGCTCCATCTGCCCCGGAACAGGAAGTAACACCAGCGCAGGCCACCTTTTGGCGCACCTTGGTAAATGGACCCCATAGGTTCTTAAGTATATGTAATACAAGCTATCAGGCAGTACTATGAAGACCCGATGAATGAAAAACCTATCTACCCTCTTTAGCAGTCTTGATGTTCTAGACTGCTAATGGATGAGTTATATCTCCTATATAAGCATGCAACTGTGGAATGCACTACCGAAAACCATAAGAACAACGTACAACCACCTCAACTTCTGGAAATCACTAAAGACCAACCTGTTCGAAAAGGCATACCCCACTGACCCAACTTAAGTGCCCGAACCCAGCAACACAATGAAAACAAAGCCCGTAATGAACACTATATAACTTCGTCTCTATGATTCTCCTAATTATGTAACGCATAATCTCTTTGGATAATCACATCACTCCGTATTTGTTGTCATCACTGGAGGTGGCTAACGCCTCACGGTACTATGTAAGCCACATTGAGCCTGCAAATAGGTGGGAAAATGTGGGGTACAAATAAATGAATAAATAAATATCTCTCAGGGGTTTTCTTCAGCATTAATTTGCAGTCACACACTGTGTATTGAGTCAGTTGTAAGACTCTTTTCTCCTCGGATTTTGTACAGTAAGAATATTTTACAGGAAGCCACTTACAGGTGAAAATTATTTTATACATTTACATCCAAAAGGTCTAAGCTAATGAACCAAGCGCAACTGAAGAAAATAAACTTTCATCACATAATCCTCCGAGGTTCCATATTAAGTTCAACATCTGACATAAACCCCAAGATGGTTACTTCGTTTCTTGAAGGCTGTATATATCCGTCAAAGATAATTCAAGTAAAGTCCTTGGTTGCTTTTTTTTCAACCGCAAAAGCTCAGTTTTCAGCAGGTTCAACAGAAGCTTAGCCTGGATAAGCTATTATTAACCAATTCTGAACACAAAGTATGTTTCCTTAATCTCTCAGCACAGTTCTTGCCAAGTTCCAGAAGGATTAGGTCACCCCAACTCAAAAGAAAGTCTCTAGTGCAACTAGAGAAGGTTCAGAGAAAAGTGTCAAAAAATGATAAAGAGGTTACAACATCTCCCTTTTCAAGAAAGGCTAAATAGATTAGGGCTTTTCATCTTGGAGAAAAGACAACTGAGAGGGGAACTATGAGGGGGTGGAACTGTTAAAGACGGACCAGTTGTTTAATCTGTCAAACAACGTAAATACCAAAGGACACTCCATGAAACTAATGACCAGCAGATTGAAAACAAATTGTAGAAAAGTTTATTTTTCATATAGTTGTCAGAGGCTATAGTCTAGGTAACCAATATAGCAGGACTGAAAAGAAGACTAGACAAGTTCCTGGAGGAAAAAAAAAATCCATTAAAAATAATTAGCCAGATAGATTTCGGAGAGCCATCGCTCATCTCTGGAAATTAATCATGGGGATTACTGGTAGATATATTATTTGGGATCTTTGAACCATTATAAGACGTGAATATTACAATATTCTACTCATGTCAGAATAGAATTCCAGCATATGCTCAGATGCGTGCCGTAGAGGAGAAGTCTGATGATTTGTTGAGTGGTTGGAAAACCAGGAGAACTGGGTTTGATTCCCACTGCAGCTGCTTGTGTCTCTGGGCAAGTCACTTAACCCTCCATTGCCCCGGGTATAAAATAAGTACCTGTATATAATATGTAAACCACTTTGATTATAACCATAAAAGGCAGTATATCAAATCCCACCCCCTTGCCCTTTTCTGCTCAGACCTGTGCAACGCTCTAGCTGTTCTTTACACAACACTGTGTGTGTGTGTGTGTGTGCATTCATCCATTGTCTCTCTCCTAGGTTAGTGTACAACTTTGCTCAGGTCCTGGCACATCACCTCCACTTCCCCTGGTGCATCACCTCCTGAGGATGCAGGAAGCAGTCCTACGGCTATTGGCTCCGTCAGCTCCCCACCCCAGAACAGGAAGCAACGTCAGAGGGAGAACATAGTAAAATAGTAGATGATGGCAGAAAAAGACTTGCACGGTCCACCCAGTCTGCCCAACAAGATAAACTCATATGTGCTACTTTTTGTGTCTACCTTACCTTGATTTGTACCTGTCTTTTTCAGGGCACAGACCGTATAAGTCTGCCCAGCACTATCCCTGCCTCCCAACCACCAGCCCCGCCTCCCACCACCGGCTCTGGCACAGACCGTATAAGTCTGCCCAGCACTATCCCTGCCTCCCAACCACCAGTCCCGCCTCCCACCATCAGCTCTGGCACAGACCGTATAAGTCTGCCCAGCACTATCCCCACCTCCCAACCACCAGCCCTGCCTCCCACCACCGGCTAAGCTTCTGGGGATCCCAGAGAAGGGAACTGGCGGAGCCGACAGCCGTGTGACTGCTCCTTGCACCCCCTTGCAGCATGCACCCAGGGTGGACTTCCCCCACCGCACCGCCCTTGGTACGCCACTGCGTCAGTGGCAATAAAACAGGAAAGAAGCATTAAAAGAAGCTTGTGACTCCCTGAGTGCTATGCTCTGTTGGGCCGATGTTCAGAACCAAAGACGGGTGCTAGAGGGGATTAGCGTCGGACTACTGCCCGCATTCGTGGGAGACAACGTACGCACCAAAGAGGGTGAAACATGGCCGTGTTGGGCTTTTAACTATTTATTTATTATTTCAGTGGTGAATAAATCGGACATTATTTGACTAATTTTTGGCAATCTGCATCTTTTTGCTCCGTGCTGGAGACTGCCTATTTGTTTTCTTCCCACTTTCCCCTTGGGCAGGATTATGGGGTTTTAAGGTGGCTCTGACTATGTCAGAGAGTGCCCTTGAGGGGAAGTGGCAGCGCCCCATAGATTCCCTCACAATCTGGAAAATAGGTGCACACGCTTATGCAGGATCTATGGCTGCCATTAAGTACATATAAGTACATAAGTAATGCCATACTGGGAAAAGACCAAGGGTCCATCGAGCCCAGCATCCTGTCCACGACAGCAGCCAATCCAGGCCAAGGGCACCTGGCAAGCTTCCCAAACGTACAAACATTCTATACATGTTATTCCTGGAATTGTGGATTTTTCCCAAGTCCATTTAGTAGTGGTTTATGGACTCGTCCTTTAGGAAACTGTCTAACCCCTTTTTAAACTCTGCCAAGCTAACCGCCTTCAGCACGTTCTCATAAGTACTCAAAGCACATATGTGCATATATACTCTGCTATGCCAGTATTCTATAAAGGACATAGGCACCTGCTTTCCTTTATAGAATATGCACCAATCTGGTGCCCTCTGGACATCTGTATACAGGTGACCAGTTCTAGAATTATCTCCCATATGTTGTTCAGCAGTATCCTCCCAGGCAAGTTGACGTTATATTCATTAAACCGAAATCGTATTGAAGCTCTTGTGAATTTTAGAAAAATCTACAAATACAGGCATCTCATACTATCTAATCTGTGGTACACGTGGAGGAGCATAATCGAATGGGGCGCCCAAGTTTTCCTGAGGACGTCCTCGCAGGGCGTCCTGGCGAAGGGGCGGGAAACCTGTATTATCGAAACAAGATGGGCGGCCATCTTTCATTTCGAAAATACGGTCTGGGATGCCCAAATCTCAACATTTAGGTCGACCTTAGAGATGGTCGTCCCCGGTTTTCAGCCATAATGGAAACCGAGGACGCCCATCTCAGAAACGGCCAAATGCAAGCCCCTTGGTCGTGGGAGGAGCCAGCATTCGTAGTGCACTGGTCCCCCTCACATGCCAGGACACCAACTGGGCACCCTAGGGGGCACTGCAGTGGACTTCAGAAATTGCTCCCAGGTACATAGCTCCCTTACCTTGGGGGCTGAGCCCCCCAAAACCCACTACCCACAACTATACACCACTACCAGAGCTCTAAGGGGTAAAGGGGGCACCTACATGTGGGTACAGTGGGTTTGTGGTGGGTTTTGAAAGGCTCACATTTACCACCACAAGTGTAACAGGTGGGTGGGGATGGGTCTGGGTCCACCTGCCTGAGTGCACTGCACCCACTAAAACTGCTCCATGGACCTGCATACTGCTGTCAGAGAGCTGGGTATGACATTTGAAGCTGGCATAGAGGCTGGTAAAAAATATTTTTAAAGTTTTTTTTAGGGTGGGAAGGGATTAGTGACCACTGGGGGAGTAAGGGGAGGTCATCTCTGATTCCCTCCGGTGGCCATCTGGTCAGTTTGGGCACCTTTTTGAGGCTTGGTTGCAAGAAAAAATGGACCAAGTAAAGTCGGCCAAGTGCTCGTCAGGGACGCCCTTCTTTTTTCCATTATCGGCCGAGGACGCCCATATGTTAAGCACGCCCCAGTCCCGCCTTCGCTATGCTTCCGACACACCCCCATGAACTTTGGTCGTCCCCGCGACGGAAAGCAGTTGAGGACGCCCAAAATCGGCTTTCGATTATGCCGATTTGGGCGACCCTGGGAGAAGGACGCCCATCTTGCAATTTGTGTCGAAAGACGGGCGCCCTTCTTTTTCGAAAATAAGCCTGTTAGGGGCTCTTTTATTAAAGGGAAAGGGAAATGAGACTTGATATACCGCCTTTCTGTGTATTTTGCAAGTACATTCAAAGCAGTTTACATATATACAGGCACTTATTTTGTACCTGGGTGTTAAGGGCCTTATTCTACAAAGGTTATGCTCCTAAATTTACGCTCCTAAATTTCTCCCTACATCTCTATGGGTGTCGCTAGTATTTAGACGCGCTAATGATTAGTACGCCTTTGTAAAAGGATCCCTATATTAAGATATGGGCATGTGCCTAATTTAAAATGTGAAACTCGTCGCACCATATATAAAATTTGGGGGTAACTGGATAACTTAGAATTAGGGACCCTTTTACTAAAGCACGTGGCAATGGGCTTGCCCTGCGCCAATCCTGAACTACCATCAGGCTACCGCAGGAGCCCAGCGATGGTTCCCACCCCCAGCGTGTGCCACTTCTGGTGCTACAGGAATTTTTTAGACTTTTGTAGCACCAGAAGTTAACCCTCAGTAATCGGGCAGTGACGCATGTTGCCCGGTTACTGCCAGGTTAGCGCGGGAACCCCTACCGCCATCTCAATGGGTGGTGGTAAGGGCTCCCCACTGAAACGGCTGTGCAGTAAGTGGTTCACTTAACACACGGCCATTTTTTTCCATCAAAAATGGGCAGCCTTTTTCCCGCCAGTGAAGGAATAGCCTAACGGCTAGTGCAGTGGTGACTTGGGTTCAATTCCCACTGCAGCTCTTTGTGACCTTGGGCAAGTCACTTAACCCTCCATTGCCCCAGGTACAAATGAGTACCTGTATATACTGTGTAAACTGCTTTGAATGTAGTTGCAAAAACCACAGAAAGGCGGTATATCAAGTCCCATTTCCATGTCCCTATTTGAGATTCTACATGGAATGTTGCTAGTGGAGGAGTAGCCTAGTGGTTAGTGCAGCAGACTTTGATCCTGGGGAACTGGGTTCAATTCCCACTGCAGCTCCTTATGACCTTGGGCAAGTCACTTAACCCTCCATTGCCCCAGGTACAAAAAGTTAGATTGTGAGCCCTCTAGGAACAGAGAAAGTACCTGCTTATAATGTGTGTAGCACTGCATACATTTAGTAGTGCTATAGAAATGATTAGTAGTAATAAGTTTCTGAATTTTAATTCCCCACCTTACTATGGAAATGACCAGAGATGGTGTTAATCGATGTGGACACAGAAGAAACAAATCTCCGCAGGAGTATATAATTTGTGACAAAACAGCGAAGATGACTAAAAAAACAATGAACGACACTCCAGATGGAAAGAGCTATTTATTGAAAGATGAACAAGACTCGACACAGCTGTGTTTCGGCCAACTGGGCCTGCATCAGGAGTCTCTTGAGTTCTTGTATTGCTTTCAAACTATGAGCTCACGCATGACGTTTTACTGCTTACTATAGCCTCGCTCTGTTTCGGTGTACAGAGCGCATCAAGCTGGTGTTTAGACATACTAACGACGACAAATATCTCAAGTGGCTGTTTTTATTGAACACGAGAGACTCCTGATGCAGGCCCGGTTGGCCGAAACACAGCTGTGTCGCGTCTTGTTCATCTTTCAGTAAATAGTTCTTCCCATCTGGAGCGTCGTCCATTGTGTTTTGAGTAATCTTCGCTGTTTCTTCATATACAGAGCTGGCGTTAGACGTTCAGGGCCCCCTGCAGAAAGTGGGGAGGGGGCAGTGGCGTAGCCACAGGTGGGCCGGGGCTCACCCACTTAGGGCTCAGGCCCACCCAACAGTAGCACGTGTTTAGCAGTAGCTGATGGGGATTCCAAGCTCTACCAGCTGAAGACTTCCCCCCCTGATGGTAATGAATATGGTGTGCTCCACGTTACTGGCACCTGTGAATGCTCAGTTTTCAGCGCATGCCTGCTGCAGACTGCCAAGGTGGAGAGAAACATTTTCCCACCAGCTTAGATATTTTTTGGGGGGGGGAGGGGGAGAACACTTGGTGCCCACCCACTTCTTGCCTAGGCCCACCCAAAATCTGCTGTCTGGCTACGCCCCTGGGAGGGGGGTACCAAATCCCTCCTGCAGTCTGTCTCCTTCAGTTTGAGGCAGACTTGAGGGCCCCCCACGGCCTGGGGGCCCGGGGCAATTGTACTGTTTGCCAATCCTTAACGCCGGCCCTGGAAGTTACACCTTGCTGCTGGAGTTGATTTCTGATTTAGCATTTAAATCTCCACAGGGCTAAGTCTCAGTTCTCTTTATTCACTCTTATGCCCTTGCTGTAGGTGAGTGACGAGGTCGTGTAGTACAACTGATAGGTTCTTGACGGGATCTGACATATATCATTCCTATAAAGTGAAAAAAATAGTGACTCATTTTTGATTGGATAACTTGACACCCACTCTGGACAGTCAATTACATTTCTAACAGTCTGGCAGTACATGCAGAACGGACTGCATGGATCAGTGAACATTCAGAATGCTATGAAATGTAGCCTTGCATTTTGTTAATCATACACAGAATATTTATTCACCCTGTTTAATCACATGAGTCTCAGCCTGGTGGAACATCCTGTCTCTCTGGCCTTAACTAGTTTATAGGTGAAGTATCTTGGATTCTATCCAGCTGTGTGGTTTTTTTTTTTTTTCTTAATTTGTACTCTGCATAGCTGAGAAATTGGCAGACCCGTCCTTGTTAGCAGAGTTACTATTAACTGTTTATTGTGTTTACGTGCTGCCTGAATTTCATAAAATTATCCAATGTCCTTTCTGGCAGGAACAAACTACCTGCTGGCTTCCTAGACACTTTGAGCCCGATATTCGACACAATTTAACTGGCCATTAACAGCTCCTGGCCAGTTAAATCGTGCTTAGCCAGCTAACCACTAATATTCAGTGCAAGATAGCCAGCTATCTCTGATGAATATTAGTGCTTAGGGGGAGATTCTATATATGGCGCCTAAAAAAAATCGGCGCGGAAATCAGTCCCAACTAATCATACACTATAATCACCTCCTAGATTTAGGCGCCAATTATAGAATAAGCTTAGTTGATATGTCAGTACCTAAAACTGCATGCTTCCATTTACACCAACGAAAATTACTACTATTACTACTTCTCATTTCTATAGCGCTACTAGACGTACGCAACGCTGTACACTTGAACACGAAGAGACAGTCCCTGCTCGACAGAGCTTACAATCTAATTAGGACAGACAAACAGGACAAATAAGGGATAAGGACAAAGGGTAACAAGATTACGGAATCCCAAAGAGTAGCAAGGTTCCAGAACCCAAAGAATAGCAAGATTCTGGAATCCCAAAGACTACTACTACTACTTATCATTTCTACAGCGCTACTAGATGTACGCAGCGCTGTACACTTGAACATGAAGAGACAGTCCCTGTTTGACACAGCTTACAATCTAATTAGGACAGACAGGACAAACAAGAGATAAGGGAATATTAAAGTGAGGATGATAAAATAAGGATACTGAACAAGTGAATAAGGGTTAGGAGTTAAAAGCAGCATCAAAAAGGTGGGCTTTTAGCTCAGATTTGAAAACGGCCAGAGATGGAGCTTGACGTACCGGCTCAGGAAGTCTATTCCAGGCATATGGTGCAGCAAGATAAAACGTGGCGTAAATCCCGGCATGTAGATTTACGTGCACGGGGCAGTATTTTATAACTACGAACGTAAATTTCGGAATGCCCATAAAAGCCCATTTCCTCGCCCATAACCACACCCCTTTTTGCCTGCACCTATAGAATCTTGACGCACTTCATTACAGAATGTGCTTAGCGGGTTGTGCTTATAAATTCTAATCAGTGCCAATTACTGCTCATTATTGCTTGCTAAGTGCTGTTATCAGCGTTCGTTAAATTAAGGGGCCCTTTTACTATGCCGCGGCAAAAGGTGGCCTGTAGCAGTGCGAGCGTGTCTTTTGGGCACACGCAGGATCGTTTTTTTCCACATCCTAAAAAAAGGGCCTTTTTTAAGGGGCTGGAAAATGGATGTGTGGCAAACTGAAAATCAGCAGGAGTCCATTTTTAGCCTGAGACCTTACCACCACCCATTGACTTAGCAGTAAGGTCTCACCCGGGTAGTACGCATGCAGCGTTTGCCCATTGCCATTTACTGCTGGGTAAGCGCCCCGCAGTAGAAAATAGAAAATGTTTTCTACCGCGTGTTCAGAATTACCACCCGGGGCATGTGGTAGCCAGGCGGTAATGCCAGTTTAACGAGTGCTGGACACGCGTAGCCCTCACGTTAGTGGCGTACCGAGGGTGGGGTGGTGGGGGCGGACCACCCCGGGTGAAGCTCATGAGGGGGTGCTGCCATGGGCGTCTTTCTCCCCCCCCCCCCCCCCGACTGGTGCGGTGCTGCCGTCTTTACCCCCCGGTGCGGTGCTGCATGGATGTCCTCCCCCCCCCCCCGACTAGTATGGTATCACTCTTCCCCTTCTCGCTCCACGTCCGCCCCACTCTGCACGTCTTTAAACTTCGAGGCTTCTGGCAGCAGCATCAGCAATGTAAGCGCTGCCTTCGGTCAGCCCCGGAAGTCTTCTCTGGACAGCAATGGTGAAACCTTCTAGTTGTATTCAGCAAGTTCTCGGTTCCAGAGAAAGACACAGATAAGTAGCTTTGAATACGAGCCAGAAAATAACCTTCTTAGCAGGGAAGAACATAGCACCGAGTCTAGAACCCGCCAAACAAAATGTCAGGTGAAGCATCTGGAAAGACTAACCTTAAAGCCCATCAAGGCGCTTGTTGTGTTACAAAAGAATAAATGTAAGCATTACGCATTATTTCATTCCCTTATTTACTGGTACATTGAAAGTTCTTATGAACGCAGTCAGGAAAGGGAGGTGGCAACACTCACGTGACATTCCTTCCTTGAACAGCCAGTTTAGATGAACTAGACAAATTTGCGGAAGCTAAAACTGCTCCGGATGTGTTCCAAAAGGGCGTTGACCTTTGGCCTGGCACACTTTGTGAAAGGCAGATCTTCATCACACAACAAAAGCAGCACCAGAAGGTGGATCAGAAAATGAAGCAACACAAGAGAGGAGCCTCCTGATTCATCTGAGTGATATACATGAATTTGTAGTGACAGACCAGGTCCCTAACATAGTAACATAGTAGATGACGGCAGAAAAAGACCTGCACGGTCCATCCAGTCTGCCCAACAAGATAAACTCATATGTACTACTTTTTGTGTATACCCTACCTTGATTTGTACCTGTCATCTTCAGGGCACAGACCGTATAAGTCTGCCCAGCACTATCCCCGCCTCCCAACCACCAGCCCCGCCTCCCACCACTGGTTCTGGCACAGACTGTATAAGTCTGCCCAGCACTATCCCCGCCTCCCAACCATCAGTCCCGCCTCCTACTACCAGCTCTGGCACCGACTGTATAAGTCTGCCCAGCACTATCCCCGCCTCCCAACCACCGGCCATAATACCAACACTTCTGTATGGCGGATATGAAAATTTCTGGTGCTGATTGTTATTCTTTGGCCCATCACAGATGATTTCATAGGGTGCCAATAAGAGACTACCTAAGGAAGAACCGTGATACTAGTAATTAAGATTGATGACGGAACTGTGAAAGCTAATAACTAATTATCAACTGAGAAGCTTGATGAAAAGCCCTTTTACTGGTCTTGTTTGAAAAAATATCATCGTGAACTGAGGTTTCTCAAAATGATAAGCGAGATGATGTAAATTGCACTAATAATTTTGAAAGAAGTAACATATAATTTGTCAACTTGTTTACGGGGATTGATAAACCCTAGTATCATGTGATCACCTTCGGTCTAAAGTAGACCTAATGAGGTTCGAAGTGAGCTGTATGTATGCGGTTTGATAGTGAGTGAATGTGGATATAAGTACACTGTTTAAGATACAATAATTATAGTGTTGTACACATAAGAAGATTTAAAGTCCATTTTACAAAGGAGATATATGTCAATATGAGAAAATCTAGACATTGGCGTCAACACCTGCCTGAAGGCACATGCAAATGCTTGCTGGAAGAGGCAGGTGTAAAGGCAGATCCCAACTCCCCTACCTGATTTCCCATCCCCCTCACCCGGCGACTCGATCTACCCTCAAGATGAACTGCACTACCCTATACTCCTGACATGAGCTGCACACCCAAATCTCGCCTGGACATGACTTACATTACTCTGTCTAGGGTTACCATATGGCTCCAGAAAAAGGAGGACGGATTGAGCCAGCCGGGTTTTACTTCCATTGCTTTGAAAGCAATGGAAGTAAAACCCGGCTGGCTCAATCCGTCCTCCTTTTTCTGGAGCCATTGAAAGCAATTGCTTTCCATTGAAAGCAATGGAAGTAAAACCCGGCTGGCTCAATCCGTCCTCCTTTTTCTGGAGCCATTGAAAGCAATTGCTTTCCATTGAAAGCAATGGAAGTAAAACCCGGCTGGCTCAATCCGTCCTCCTTTTTCTGGAGCCATTGAAAGCAATTGCTTTCCATTGAAAGCAATGGAAGTAAAACCCGGCTGGCTCAATCCGTCCTCCTTTTTCTGGAGCCATTGAAAGCAATTGCTTTCCATTGAAAGCAATGGAAGTAAAACCCGGCTGGCTCAATCCGTCCTCCTTTTTCTGGAGCCATTGAAAGCAATTGCTTTCCATTGAAAGCAATGGAAGTAAAACCCGGCTGGTTCAATCCGTCCTCCTTTTTCTGGAGCCATTGAAAGCAATTGCTTTCCATTGAAAGCAATGGAAGTAAAACCCGGCTGGCTCAATCCGTCCTCCTTTTTCTGGAGCCATATGGTAACCCTAACTCTGTCCCCCTGACATGACCTATATCACCGGATTCCCCCTGATATCAGCTGCTCCCTCTCATGACCCCCCCCCAAAGGATCCCTCCATTACAGACACCCCCCTGAATATCCAAACTCCCCAGAGTAGACCTTCCCAGCAGACTTCACCATCCCTTCTCCCCCAGTCCCCCTCCCTGATAGTCCAGTGGGAACAGGATTGGTCCCCAGTCACTCCTGCTAATGCTGGTCCCAAGTTCAAAATGGTGCCTGCTACCCCTAGTGGTAATCTTGTGCTACTACTGCTAGAGGGGTCAGATGTACAATGTAACCCATAACCAAGTGGTAACAAATGTATTTCCATTATTCATATCTTATTGTAAGCCACACTGAGCCCGCAAAAAGGTGGGAAAATGTGGGATACAAATGCAATAAATAAATAAATATAAAGCCTATAGCTAGAAGGCTTGGACAGTCAGGCTCAGCTGTCTGTACTTAAAGGAAGTCGGGTCTCAGTTAAGAAGCTAGTAACCCCTGAATCCCCTTCTACTGGAGTAGGGTGCTACTGTGGAACACTGTTGCGGGACTATATTAAAGGAAATCTTGAATATAGGCAATGTGAACATAGAAATAGGCTTCTTTTTATTGCTCCAAGTGCAAGATTTAAATTGTAAGTTTTGCAGTACAACATCTCTTCATAAAGGCAGTTAATAAATCCCAGTAAATACATAAATAAACAAATAAACAACATGGCAGAAAAAGGGGACAGAAACCAAAGATTTTATGAACAAAAACATATGCAAATGAGCTCCTGGGGAGTTTAGCTCAGCCTCTAAGCTTCGCCCTTCTAGGTGAGAAGCTCAAGGTGCTTTGGGCATAAGTTTTTTTGCTGACGTAATTAGTGCGTATAGGGTGTGTCTGAAATTTATTTTCTTTTTCAGACTTTCCAGAACACTAAAGCCTTGAGCATAGCAACAACAACAACATAACAAAAAAACCTACACATTTCACAACTGATTCAGCAAATTGTACTTTTGCTATTCCGGACTTTCATCCGGTCCTCGTATCTACCCCTAGAGATCACGTATCTATGTCATAACCTTTCAGCTTGCATGTATCTCACCATTATGCTATGAAACACCATGAAACAGAGTGTTCTTTTCAAATGAAATATAATAATAATAATGATGACAGCTGTGTTGAAAACAAACAGCCGGAGAAGATCATGAAGTATCAGGACTTGAAGAATGAAGCCGAGTGACTTTGGCCAGAACCTACAGTTTTAGTGCCTGTAGTAATTGGTTATGGTTATACTTTATTTGATATACTACTATTCATGTTATTGGGTGGCAGCACCGGTGGTTGGAAGGCGGGGCTAGTGGCTGGGAGGCGGGGCTAGGGCTGGGCAGACTTCTAAGGTCTGTGCCCTGAAAACGGCAGATACAAATCAAGGTCAGGTATACATATAAAGTAGCACATATGAGTTTATCTTGTTGGGCAGACTGGATGGACCGTACAGGTCTTTCTCTGCCGTCATCTACTGTGTTACTATCAGGCTCATTTTCGAAAGAGAAGGACGCCCATCTTTCGACACAAATCGGAAGATGGGTGTCCTTCTCACAGGGTCGCCCAAATCGGTATAATCGAAAGGCGATTTTGGCCGTCCCCAACTGCTTTCCGTCGCAGGGACAACCAAAGTTCATGGAGGCGTGTCGGAGGCGTAGCGAAGGCGGGACTTGGGCGTGCCTAACACATGGGCGTCCTCGATCTATAATGGAAAAAAAAGGGCGTCCCTGACGAGCACTTGGACAACTTTACTTGGTCCTGTTTTTCTTACGACCAAGGCACAAAAAGGTGCCCGAACTGACCAGATGACCACCGGAGAGAATCGGGGATCACCTCTCCTTACTCCCCCAGTGGTCACTAACCCCCTCCCACCCTCAAAAAACATATTTAAAAATCTTTTATGCCAGCCTCTATGCCAGCCTCAAATGTCATACTCAGGTCCATCACAGCAGCATGCAGGTCCCTGGAACAGTTTTAATGGGTGCAGTGCACTTCAGGCAGGCGGACACAGGCCCATCCCCCCCCCACCTGTTACACTTGTGGTGTTAAATGGGAATCCGCCAAAACCCAACACAAAACCATTGTACCCACATCTAGGTGCCCCCCCTTCATCCATAAGGGCTATGGTAGTGGTGTACAGTTGTGGGGAGTGGGCTTTCGTGGGTTCAGCACAAAAGGTAAGGGAGCTATGTACCTGGAAGCAATTTCTGAAGTCCACTGCAGTGCCCCCTAGGTGCCCGGTTTGTGTCCTGGCATGTGAGGGGGACCAGTGCACTATGAATGCTGGCTCCTCCCATGACCAAAGGGCTTGCATTTGGTCGTTTCTGAGATGGGCGTCCTTGGTTTCCATTATTGCCGAAAATTAGAAATGACCAAGTCTCTAAGGACGACCTAAATGTCAAGATTTGGGCGTCCTCGACCGTATCATCGAAACAAAAGATGGACGACCATCTTGTTTCGATAATACGGGTTTCCCTGCCCCTCCACCAGGACATTTTGCGAGGACATCCTCAGCAAAACGTGGGCTTCGCTTTTGATTATGCCCCTCCACGTATCTATTTGAAGCAGAAAGGAACTACAAATTATAGATTGGAAAGGGAGGGAGGAAAGACCAATCACTCAAGAAGCAAAGAGCAGAGACATAAGTAATACATTCAAACAGTACAGGCAAGTTCACTGTTGCCAGAACACGGAGGTTCAGCGCTTGTCTCCACAGGCAGCTTCAAATAAATAAGGGCCACCTTGAATTTAGGGAAAGAGAGCTCAAGGCGAAGAGACAGCAAAGAATTCCATAATGATGGTGTAATGTAAAAGAACGCAGATTGTCTCATAGAGTCTAATCTTGCTGAAGATGGTGAGGGGATAAAAAGACATCGGTCATGTAATGATTGAAGCAATCTAGGGGGTGCATATAAAACCATGGCTGAGGATAAGTACAGTAGGACTACGGGGCACACAATGAAGCTACAAAGTAGTAAATTTAAAACAAATCGGAGAAAATATTTCTTCACTCAATGTGTAGTTACTCTGGATTTCGTTGCCAGAGAATGTAGAAAAAGCAGTTAGCTTAGCAGGGTTTAAAAAAAAGGTTTGGCTAGCTTCCTAAAAGAAAAGTCCATAAGTCATTGTTAAAATAACTTGGGGAAAATCCACTGTTTATTTCTAGGATAAGCAGCATAAAATGTATTGTACTGTTTTGGGATCTTGCCAGGTACTTGTGACCTGGATTGGCTACTGTTGGAAACGGGATGCTGGGCTTGATGGATTGGGATGCAACTGCTCCATTTTTACAGCTATGTGTCAGGAGAACTTTCTGACTTGACAGTATATAAGCCATCCAGGCGAACGGGAGAACACAGAAAGCAGCTTCCTTCCAAATAACAAAGGAAAATCTGCAGGAATCTATAAACCACTGTCCAGCATAAGACTGAGGATTCCCTGCAAAAGACCATCCATACAGCCATTTGAAAACATTCTGGAAAGAATTAGTGCACTTAAGCTGCTGTGGACCTACCCATTTTTTTTCCCCTGTTCAGTCACTTTCTACAAAAGGAATGTGGGTAATTGATTCTACTACGCAGAGTGGGGGAGTTTATTTCCCAAACAAGTTCTTTGTTCAGACAGACTAGCTCATGTTGCCTAGCTCTCAAAGGCTGGTCAGGAATGCATTGAATTAGTCCAGTAAAAAGGTATCACCTCATCTGGCTGACTTTCATTTTTTAATTCTTGAGAATAATTTCAAAATGGCCGACCTACTGACTCTGAGGACCTACTGAGGCAATTCTGTAAATGGGCACCCAGGCGTGATTCTGTATCAACAAGCACAAAATCTGGGAATGCCCCCTAAACTCGCCCCTAAATTGTTAACGTGTGATAGGATTTAGATGCTTTCCGTTATAGAATTGGATATGTGCATAAATCCGATTCATTGCCAATTAGTGCTGATAATTGGTTGTTAATTGCTAATTGTTGGAGCTGATTGGCTTGTTATTTAATGAAGCTGTGCGGCCATACTAGTGAGCATAACTTTAGGCGCCATATATAGAAATCAGGGGTTTCTGGGTTATTTTCCCCCAGATTCTTTATAGGTTGCCCAAATTTGGGCATGGATCCCAGATCAGTGCGTAAACGAATTAGTCCATTAGGCACAATCAATTATTGGTGTTAACAAGCACTTCATTGGCATGGGAGGAGCATGGGAGAGTCAGGGGCGTTCCTAGAAATTAAGCGCAATGTTATGGAATACCTGAATTTGCAAGCCTAACCGTCATCAGTTGGGCTCGAGCGCTTACACCAGCCTTTTGCATATGCCCGGAGTGCCTGCAGACTGTTATTTGCTGACTCCGGTCCTGGCGCTGATTCAAAATGGCCGCTGAGAGTTGAAGCGGCCTCGCGAGACTTCTGCAGAAGTCTTGCAAGGTCACTCTCGGCGACTATTTTGAATCAGCGCCGATACAGGAGGGAGCAAGACAGTCTCTGCAGCCATTCCGAGCTAGACCACCAGGGCAGTACAGTAAGGTAAGGGGAGGGGAGGATAGGACACCCTTAGGGGGGGTGGGGCGGGGGGGCGGGGGGGCGAGGTATGGTGGGGCGGGGCATGTGTCCTCTTTTTGGGGGGAGCAAATATGGTAACCCTAGGTGAAATTACACTAATGTTTTACAGTTAGGGCGTGAAAAGGACATTGATAGCTTATATGGTTAGCTGTAGAATTTTTTGAAGAGGTAGGTTTTCAGTTCCTTTCTGGACTGAAGGTATTTGGTTATACTTCTTATGGCTTTTGGTATTGAGTTACCCATTTGGAGCCCAGGTAACTAAATCATGCTGTGTAGATGGTTTGGTACATTATTTATTTATTGCATTTGTATCCCACAGAGGGGCATAATCGAATGAAAACGTCTATCTCCATGGGCGTTTATCTCCGAGAACGGGTCCGTGAAGGGGTGGACCGAACTGTATTTTGGGAAAAAATAGACGTCCATGTTTTATTCGACAATTTGTGAGCTGGGCGTTTTTGTTTTTCAGCGATAATGGAAAATGAAAGCGCCCAGCTCAAAAATGAATAAATCCAAGGCATTTGTTCGTGGGAGGGGCCAGGAGTCATAGTGCATTGGTCCCCCTCACATGCCAGGACACCAACCGGGCACCCTAGGGGGCACTTTTACAAAAAAAAAAAAAGGTAAAAGAGCTCCCAGGTGCATAGCACCCTTCCCTTGGGTGTTGAGCCCCCCAAATCCCCCTCAAAACCCACTGCCCACAAGTCTACACCATTACTATAGCCCTAAGGGGTGAAGGGGAACACCTATATGTGGGTACAGTGGGTTTGGGGGGCGGTGTGGAGGGCTCCCATTTACCAGCACAAGTGTAACAGGTGGGGGGGATGGGCCTGGATCTACCTGCCTGACGTCCACTGCACCCCCTAATAACTGCTCCAGTGACCTGCATACTGCTGCCAGGGAGGTGGGTATGACATTTGAGGGTGAACATAAAAAGTTGTGAAACGGCATATTTTTGTGGTGGGAGGGGGTTTGTGACCACTGGGGGAGTCAGGGGAGGTCATCCCTGACTCCCTCCAGTGGTCATCTGGTCATTTAGGGCACTTTTTGGGGCCCTATTCATGGAAAAACAGGGTCCAGGAAAAGTGCCCTAAATTCTCGCTAAAAACGCATATTTTTTTCCATTATCGGCGAAAGGCGCCTATCTCTGATCGGCCGATAACCACGCCCCAGTTCCGCCTTCACCACGCCTTTGACACGCCCCCATCAACTTTGTCCGCATCCGCGACGGAGTGCAGTTGAAAACGTCCAAATTCGGCTTTTGATTATACCGCTTTATTCGTTTTTGTGAGATAAACGTCTATCTCCCGATTTGGGTCGCAATATAGGCGTTTTTCTTTTTCAATTATAAGCTGGACATTATCCCACCTCTTTGCAGGCTCAATGTGGCTTACAATATATCGTTCTTGGTGGTGATAGATTAGAACGTAATCACTTAATGTTACATAGAGATGTTGAATAACGTATTAGAGTTTAAAACAAGCAGATATTATAAAAATGGATCTGAGTAAAGATGTGGGAGATGTATACATTTGTAATTGTTATTCTGTATGGTATGCCTTTTTAAAAAGATGGGTCTTCAGTGATGTTCGAAAGTTTGTTAGTTCGTAGATCCCTCTCAGGTTGTGTGGCAGTGCGGTCCATAGCTTGGCACTCAAGTAGGTGAAGTTTGCTGCATGCGTAAGTTTGTATTTTAAACCTTGCAGCTTGGGAGATGAAGATTGAGGAATGTGCGGGCTGATCTTTTGGCGTTCCTTGTCGGTAAGTCTATCAGGTCTGACATTAAGTTTCTGCAGTTGGGTAGGTGGAGAATTAGGTAGCCTGTGGTTTCTGGGCTTGCATTTCTTGTGGATAGTTCAATCATATCTAACATGTATTCAGGAGCCATTCCAAGAAGTATCTTGCAAATCAGAGTGATAGATTGCTTTGTTTGGCAACCAGTATAGTTTTTCTAACAGTGGTGTAGCTCTTATTTCCCTCCTCAACCCTCCTCCCCAAATTTACCTTTTTCTTTTTCAAAAAGGGGCAGTAGCAGCAATTTCCATAGGCAATGTGACCGGCACCGGCCTCTTCGCTCTAGTGTGTCCCACCTTATGTCAAGAGGTGGGTCGCAGTGGGAGAAGAGGCCGGCAGCAGGGCAGCCTATGGGAATTGCTGCCGAAGCAGTGACGTACCAAGGGGGGGGGGGCAGTCCGCCCCGGGTGCACGCTGCTGGGGGGGTGCCGCGCGTGCCTGTCCTTCGTTCGTTCCATGCTCCCTCTGCCCCAGAACAGGTTACTTCCTGTTCCGGGGCAGAGGGAGCATGGAACGAATGAAGGACAGGCGCGCGCGGCACCCCCCCCAGCGGCGTGCACCCGGGGGGGGGTTCTTTCGCGGGGGGGGGTCCTTTCGCCAGGGGGGGGTCGCGCTGCATCCAGGGGGGGCGCTGCACCCGGGGGGCGGGGCGCATCGGCGATCCGCCCCGGGTGTCAGCCCCCCTAGGAACACCACTGTGCCGAAGCCACCTTTTGGAATAAAAATAAGGTCAAGTTGGTGAAGATGGTTGAGGAGGGAAGAGGAGAGGGTCGCATCTGAAGTGACATATGTACAGGCTGATCCAGAAACAAAAAAAAAAGAAGTCCAAGCCTCAGGAGCGTGCAACAGCAAAATGAGACAGTGAAGCAACAGAAAACGAGGATTCCAAAGGCCTAGTAAACAACTTTGTATTCTGCCATCAAATCCTATTGCCTAAAGTAGAGCAGGGCAAACGCGGCTGTGTTTCGTCGTATGTGCCTGTGTCAGGAATCATAAAACCTGTTACGTTCGGCAATTCAATCATGATCAATGTAATTACAGGATTAGAAGTAAAATGTCGAGCAAAAGAAATCAAAATCGTAATTGAATCGATGAAATGCAACAGGTTTTATGACTCCTGACACAGGCACATATACCGAAACACGGCCGTGTCAAGTCTATTCTACATTAGGCAATTGGATTTGATGATAGATTAAAGGTTTTTTTACTAGGCCTTTGGAATCCTCGTTTTCTGTTGCTTCGCTGTCTCATTTTGCATAGGTACAGGCTGTACAGGCATAATCTTATGTGCATATCAGATGTGTCATTTTATAATGTCTATTTCTGCTTGTAAAATACTATTCTAGGCACAGGCATGACTTTTAAAATTGTGTAAACATGAGTAATTAAGGAGCAGATTACTAAAGTACACATTTTAAAAAACAAATAAAGCGTATCGCTGCTTTACTGTGCCATAATGCATGTTACTAGTGCACGTTTCCTAAACTGGCTGTATTCACTTGTTGGGATTTATTATAATGTAAATTGTGTAAAGGTCTGCAGTTAATTTTTGTTATAATGGTTGATATTTAAGATAGCAGTAAAAAAAACAAAAGCGCCTAAATGATATGCACAGATTCCCCATCGAGGGTCAGCTTCGAGCAAATTGGCAGTGAATTAGAGGACAAATATTTTCATTTTGTTTCATTTCCTATGTCAGGGTTTTTTCTTTTGTTTTGATTTGGTTTTTATATTTTAATTTCTAGATCAGTTCCTCAGTTTCTGCATATATATCACACAAAGTTGGGTTTGCAATTTTGGCTGTGGATCGCAGGTCTGCACGTAAACTAATTAGCTAATTAGGTGGTAACAATCAATTATTGGCATTAAACAAGCATGCAATTGGCAGTAATTAAGAGTTATGCACAGATTTTCCCTTTTCTCTACTCTATAACATGCACGCCAAAATTTCATAACGTGCAGCTTCAGAGGGGATGTGCTTATGGGAGGGGCATGGGTAGGGTTACCAGGCAGGTTTTGCCAATCTGCCCGTTTGTCTGGATTTCTGGGCAAACAGGCAAAATCCGGGGAAACGGGCAGATTACTAGCCTCTCCTCCCCTTACTTGCTAGTGCCCTGGTGGTCTAGTGACCTCTTCCGCCTCTTTCTTGCCCGGAGCGCTGCCCTGCATGCATCCTTCCTGTTGCTGATCCTCTCTACTGATTCAAAATGGCCGCCGAGAGTTGAAGTGACCTCGCGAGACTGCCCCGAAGAGGTCACTAGACCACCAGGGCAGTAGTAAGGTAAGGGGAGGGGGGGGCGACGGGTTATGTGACAGGGGGAGGGGAAAATGTGACAGGGGCGGAGCTCCTTCTTTACCTGTTTTTAAATCTATGCTGAAAGCTCACCTTTTCACTACTGCCTTTGGCTCCTAACCGCTACTCATTTGCTCTCCTCCTCCCTGTTCCTCTCTACCCTATAATTCCCTTGCCTGTATGTCTTCTCTGTCTGTTTTACCTAGATTGTAAGCTGTTTGAGCAGGGATTGTCTCTCTATGTCAAGTATTCAGCGCTTCGTGCGTCTGGTAGCGCTATATAAATGCTATTAGTAGTAGTAGTAGTAGTAGCAAGGGTGTGACAGGGGGCGGAGCGAGGGTGTGAAAGGGGGCAGGGCGGGGTGTGACGGGGGGGGGGGGGGGAGGTGAAAGGGGGCAGGCATGTGTCCTCCTTTTTGGGGGACAAAATATGGTAACCCTAGGCATGGGTGGGTCAGGGGTGTTCTCATAAATAAGGTGCAATGTTATAGAATACCTAGATTTGTGTGCCTAACTGCAGGGTTGGGGGGATGGGGAAGATTCTCCCAGGCCTGGCCTCCAAAGAGGGCCCGGTGCCGGGTTGTTCCTGATGGGAACTGGGTGATCGTGTCCCAACAGGAGCAGGAGAGAGAAAACTCTGGTGCTGGGCCTTAGGGGCTGGGGAGGAGTAGACACAGGGTTTGGGGGTTTCTGGTTTGGTAGATGGGGGGTCTCCACGTCCTGCCAGCAGAAGCCTCCCTTCCTTCAGCGCTGTTCTCCACCGCATTGCCTGCCCTGTGGCTGCTTTTCCCCTCACGTCACGCATGCTCGGTTTTGATTAAATTGCAGCGGGGTGCAGGGAGGTGGGGCAAAAGGTACCCCCCCCCCCCCACACACACACACACACTTTGGGCTCCAGCCCCCCTAATTTTTGTAGTCTGGCTACGTGGCAGTCCTGGGGAGGGCAGCAACAGCAGTCTAGGGGGTGGCAGCGGCGGTCCTGGGGGGGGCTGTCCCTGGCCCGGCTAAGTCTCTCGGCGGCCCTGCCTAACTGCCGTCAGTTGGGCACCAGTTGAGAGCTCTTTACAGAATACTAGCTCAGCGCACATCATTTCGGCGCCTGTCTTTGGGCACCATTTACAGAATATAGCCCAATGTGTGCACTCTGGGAACCTTTTACTAAGCTGTGTTAGTGTCAGCATGTGTTTTTGATGCGCACAGAGGCCCTCTCTTACCGCAGCGGGTAAAAGGCTGTCTATTTTTGGGAAAAAGAAATGTCCGTGTAGTAAGAGAACTTATGTACCGTGTGGCCATTTCGGTGGGGATCCCTTACTGCCTCCCACTGAGATGGCAGTAAGGGCTCCCACGCTAACCCGGTGCTGCCTGGCCAGCATGCGGTGCTGCCCAATTACCGCCGGTTGAGTTCCGGTGCTACAAAAATAGGACATATTTTCGTAGCGACGGAAATGGCACACGCTAGGGGTGGGAACTACTGCTGGGCTCCTGTCATAGCCCCGAAATAGTTCCAGATTGGCGCACGGTAAGCCCGCGGTGGGTTTACCGCTGCTTTGTAAAAGGACCCCTATCCTTGCAAAAAGATCATATTATTTTTTTTCAAATAGAAACACTAAGAGCTCATTGCACTAAGCTATGACCTTAGGGTGCCCTCATCAGGGTCTTTCCCGTGTGCTAAGGCCATTTTTAGTGCAGCCGGAAAATGGTCAGTTTTCCATTTTCCAAATGAATGGCCTTGCGCTAACGTTGCCATTACCACATGGCCATTAACACAAATTAGCGCATGCACAACTTACCAACATCTATTTTGTAGGTGGTAAACGCTCACATGCTAACCCTGCACGCTAACCCCCTTCCCCCCCCCCCCCCCCCCCTTGGTACGCAATAATACTTATGTGCTAACTGATTAGTGCAGAAATGCCTGCTCTCTAGCCCACAGACACCCCCTCTGTGAAAATAGAAAAACTACAGTGAAACCTCGGTTTTCGTCGATAATCCATCCTGAAACAATCGGCGAAACCGACGAAAACAAATTTCTAGTCGAAAAAATCAACGAAATCCGAAACCGACGAAAACCGACGTCAACGAAAAATGAGGCTTCACTGTATTTTGTAGTGTGCGGTTTGTGCATGTAGATTGCAAAAGGACTGCACTGCAGGGGCGTAGCCACGGGTGGGCCTGGGCCTACCCACTGCAGGATACCTCAGCGCGTCCCGCGGTAAGCCTTTTTCAGCTGCGGTCAACATACACTAGTGCTTACCGCAGCTTTGTAACAAGAGCCCTAAATGCGATTAATTTTTTTTTTTATACCGACATTTCCATTCGAAAATGACATGAAACAAAAAGACTTCACAGTCTTACCATGAATACTGGAGATGTACGGACGTTCTGGCTGGAATACAAAATAAAGAAGTGATAGCAATTGCAGGACATTCTTCTAATCAGTAGGATAATTTTGTTAAACCATATTGAAAAAATATTTTGGAAAGGGGAATCCCCCCCCCCCCCCAAAAAAAAAGGTTACTGATGTTAAAGGAAAAGGTTATAACGTACACTAGTCGATAGCAGAGCACCCTGCTTTCCCCACCCAGCCCCCACACTCTGAAAGCTTGGTCTTCTCTTCATGGGCTACCTTAACAGACAGGATATTAACAAGTGTCCACTCTAGGTTCAGACTTTCTGGTGCCACAAGATAATTTGCCACCTAATCTGACCCTGCAATCAACTTCTGGTGGATGTTTAACTAGGAAAGCACTTTACCCAACTGAGGGCTGCTATCACTTTCTCAGCTCATTGATTCTAGAGCACTCCAGTCTCTAGCCAATAATATAAACAAATACTAAAGGAATGTCAGCCTGCAGCCTTATAACTCTAGCAGCCATTATAAGTAGTGATATTCTTACCCGAATGCCAGTCTGCTGACTGAAATGAATGGACCACAGATAGGAAGGAACTCCATTTTAGCACGTTGATGATATAGAGCTGAACATTAGGATTTGTCCCATGTCATTGTGTGCAGGGACACCGAGAGACAAAGCTGGGCCCGGGGTAAACAATCTTCAGGGCCCCGCTGCAGCCCCTTCACCACTGCCTCCCCCTGCCGCCCACCTCCCACAGCAGCGAACAAGAGAGAGCGGTCTGCCGGCTACAGGTCCGTCTTCCTGTCAGTAACTTCCTGTTTCCGCATAGGCAGGGAAAAGTACCTGTGGCTGGCAGAGCAGTCTCTTTTGACTGTTAGCGCTGGGCCCTCCGTGGAGGCCAGGCCCGGAGAATCTTGCCCCCCCCCCCCTCCTCGGTGGCCCTGATTGTGTATCATTTTAGAAGAAAACAAGCAAAAGAAACCCCACATTTTTGTGTGTACTGATAATAGTGGGCACTCTTTGCATGTGTGCACTGTCCAGGAAAGAGTGCGCACTCTTTAGGAAAAGTGGAACCTCTTTGCCTAGTACTGCTGACACAGTAGCTTCCATAGGGGTCCTTTTAATAAGTTGTAGTAAAAAGTGGCCTTTGTGTGCCAGTCAGTCGGTCAAAAATTTAAACTACGAACGACCCTGATGCAGCCTAACGAAACGCTGACCATCGTCGGTCACGGTCTGGTTTAAGGTTCAGTTGGAAGAAAGAGACTATGCAGCTACATATTTAAAGATGATAATTTTGCTAAATTTTGCGATTCAATTATTTATTTATTTGTTGCATTTGTACCCCACATTTTCCCACCTATTTGCAGGCTCAATGTGGCTTACGTAGTACCGTCAAGGCGTTTGCCCAGTTGGTTGATAGCAAATACAAGGTTGTATAGTGATCGAATGAGGTATATGTGGAGGGTCGGAAGGGATGAAGATTGTGTGTTGTCCAGTACAATCATTAGTCATGCTGTGTTTCTGGTTGAAGAGGTTTACGTAGGGTCGTTGGGGTAAGCCTTTATGAAGAGGTTGGTTTTTAGTGATTTCCTGAAGTTCAAGTGGTCGTGGATTGTTTTCACAGCTTTTGGGAGCCCATTCCATAATTAAATCCACAAGTCTATTTGGGAGGTTTTTTTTGCCAATGATGATGAAGCCTTGCTCTACCAACTGATAGCTGGGAGCTTCTTGAGGCTTCCCCTCCCCCCCCCTTATATTATTTTCATTGCTCATTTACCATTATATATTTGTTTATTTGTGTCATGTGATAATTTTGCTGTTAGCGCATGGCCATTCAGAAAATTAGCGCTTGAGCTCTTACGACACCTATTTTGTAGGCCATAAGGGTTCATGCTCCAAACCTACACTAATCAGTTAGTGTATGGTAATGTAGAGGCACCAACTGATTAGTTCATAAATGCCCACTCTCTGCCCCAGACATGCCCCTTAATGTGTGGTTTGCGCGCACAGATCCAAAACCTTTCACACGATGTCTGAGCGTGGAAACCATTTTAACCTGTGGCAAGCGCATGCTAACGCTTACTGCAGCTTAGTAAACGGACTCGTTTATTTGGTAATGGCCTTTGAAAATAGGGATACAATCCACACTTCTGAAGCAGGTTTTATGCTACCAGCTCAACCAAGGAACATGCTCAAGAGAAAGGCAAAGAACATGGCAAGGCCAACTGACACCAACACATGAGACATGGACTGTCCTAGATGGAGAAAGTCATCTACAAAGATCTATTACTTTTGAAGCTTTCAACATCAGTTGGGGATGGAAAATTGGAAGCCATAGGAAGGGAGTATCATGAACTGAATTTGCAACCCAGATCCAACCACCCTAGTTGGAAACATGTGCCCGAGTTGTGACAGAACTGATTGATCCTAGATCAGCCATCTTCAGACAGTCATGGAAGATGATAATCTTCAACCATGAGGCTTTGCCAATGGTTGCTATCATAACTACATTCAATGAGAAAGCAGCCAACAGGATGAACACAGAGCAGCACTGTTTATGTCGTTGACTGTTCAATGACTGCTTCCCCCCCCCCCCCCCCCCCCCACCATAGCAATTTCAGCTAACGTTCTAAGGTTACTTGAGCTGTGAAGTAATACCTGATGTCAGATTTCTTTGAGCAATAGCTGGTGTTCCCCTTAAATCATGTTCACTTTATATTCTTTCAAGTAAGAGATTTCGCATAAGTAGAAGAATTGATATAAATCTATAGCTTGAACAGGGTTTAATCTGTACGCAGCCAACTCTTTTCCCTTACACAATGCTAGGTTCAAGGGACAGCTTTTATGATTAAAACAGAAGCATATAAATCTAACACAAAGACCCAGCATACCAGACGATGAAAGATTGAGAAAATAATTGACAATAACCTGAGATCAATTCCCAAAGCATAGGCAGCACATTGATGGAAATAACACAACGCCAAATGCTAAAGGTAGACACAAATGCTTTTCGCTAAAAGCATGTGAATAATGAATGTGTAACAATAGGCTATGGGAACTAGCATTACCCCAGTCCATCTGGGATCGGCACAAGTGGAAATGCTATTATTTTGTACTTTGAAGTAGATATGGGCTAAGCAAGCTAACATTTGTGGATTTAGACTTAATTATTCCCCTTTCCAAATGCAAACTCAAGGCAAGTTGCGTTAATATAAAGTAGGTATTATAGTAGGTATTTCATTTCTCCAGAGGGCTTTCAATTTAAGGACCCGATAGTTAGAAGCAGGGGCGTAGCTACATGGGACCACGGGGGCATGGGCCCCTGTAGATTTGGCCCTGGCCCCCTCTCGCCGCCAACCCTCCCCCACCGCTGTCGAGTACCTTTGCTGGAGGTGGTCCCCAACCCCCGCCAGCCGAAGTCCTTTTCTCCGGCGCGGCCACATTGTTGATCTGCAAGGGCAGGCTTCTGTTTCTATGAGTCTGAAGTCTTGCACCCCCGCCAGCAAAGTTACCCGGCGGCGGGGGGAGGATTGGCGGCGGGGGGGGGAAGAGGGGGTCGAAAGGGTTGGAACTGGGGGGGGTCAAAGGTGGTGGCAGCGGCAGGGAGGTAAAAAATGGCGGGGGGGGGGGGGTTCGGCGGCGCCAAAGGGGGCTAAAATGTGCCCCCTCACCTCGAGCTCTGGACCCCCTTCCTGCCGAAGTCTGGCTACGCCCCTGGTTAGAAGGGTAGCAGCACCCGCTAAATCTCCAAACTCTTCAGCTCACTTATTTGCAGCCAGGTTTGAGTGGGGGGGGGGGGGGGGGGGGGGGGAGGGGTAAAATCCTTTTTGTTCTCATATTAACTTGACAAAGGGCATCCACTTAAAACTCAAGGCAGATTTCACTAGACATAAAGTACAGGCCCAAGGGCTGAGCCCAAACAGAAAGATTCTCTGCTTTTAACAAAATTCAAACTACGATTCATGCTGCCACCTAGGCCTCTCTGGTGTATATAGTTTGGACAGAACCATTGCAGCCTTTTTTGGATGGGGATTCTGTAACTGAATGGTTTATACCTTTTCATTGCACTTAATTGGTATGGTCCTGCTTGCAGGGGCATAGGCTGGTGAGGGACCCAAAGGGATCCTTCATTTAATATATCATGTTACCAACCAAACGCCACTTCTCGTACCTTTCCTGTCCTTCTATCACTGTCTGTAGGTCTTTACTTTACGTATTTGTTTATATACAGGGTGAGGCGTTCTCTGCCTGGGATGGGGAGGGGGGATTAGGAATAATGGACATAATCAAAGATGGCCTGGGGTCATAAGAGTCCAGAAAACGGGTTATCTCAGTTGTAATTTAAAGGAAATGGGTTATAGGTAGGGTGTTAAAAAGAAGGGGGGGGGGGGGGAATTCATTATCTCAGGATCATAAGTTTTTTTTTGTTTGTTTGTTTCTATTTTGTAAAGTGTGTTACTCACTATTTTCTTTTTATTTGCTTATTATTATATCACAGATTGTTGCCATTGCATAGATTTGTTGTTCAGTTGTTTAATGTTTTTTTTTTTTTAAATCTTGAATAAAGACTGTTAAACCTTATACACAAGGTGAGGCAAAAAAAAGGAACCCCCTAGAATTTTTCGCCGTTTTCTCAGCAACCACTTTGAATTTCAATGAGAAGTTTTATGCACTTATTTAGACATCATATTTACGCATTACTATTAAAACAACATTATATACATAGTAAGTGACGGCAGATAAAGACCTGAACAGTCCACCCAGTCTGCCCAACAGTCACAATCATTATCAATTCATGATTAAATCAATAACGGATGTGATATTATATACTTGATCACGAGTCTTTCTTTGGTGTTTTTGGGACATAGACCGTAGAAGTCCGCCCGGCTCTATCCTTATGTTCCACCTACTGGAGTTGCCATCGAAGCCCACTTCAGCCTATCCAAATTCGTCTTGTCATTTGAGGGACCCAGACCATAAAAGTCAGCCCGGCATTGTCCTCGGTTCCAGTTACTGAAGTTACTACTGCTACTACCATAGACGGTCGGTAGCCCAACTGTTTGGGGAGGCTAAAGGGGGCGGAGCTTACCTCCATACGCTCCGTGGCAGCGACGTCAATGAAGAAAAAGACTACAGGCTCGCCGCCAGCTTCTCCCTTCTCTCTGCACACAGTGTCCTGCCTTCTGCGGTGATGCATTTCCTGTTTCCGCGAGAGCGGGACACTGTGTGCAGAGAGAAGGGAGAAGCTGGCAGCGAGCCTGTAGTCTTTTTCTTCATTGACGTTGCTGCCACGGAAATAAAAGATGAAAATGCGCGGGGCGGGAGGGCGGGATGCACCACAAGCGGAAGTCGACGATTGGGCTGGGGAGGCTTAGCCTCCCCAAGCCTCTTATACGGGGCGCCTATGGCTACTACTACTACTTGACATTTCTAAAGCACTACTAGGGTTACGCAGCGCTGTACAATTTAACATAGACGGACAGCCCCTGCTCAAGGAGCTTACAATCTAAAGGACAAATGTACAGTCAAATGAAGTTGCCATTGAACCGGATTTGCCATATACAGACATATAAAGTCTGCCCGGCACCGGCTTTAATTCTTTACAGCTGGATTAGCCATCCAAGGGTCAACCACACATCCACCCTTTGCAGCCATTTAAGTTTATTTATTTATTTTTGTTTTCTACCATCTACACTTCAGAAAGACACTCAAGAAGACCCACCTGTTTAAAAAGGCATACCCTACAGATCCAACGTAATTGCCTGATCTCTGCGACACAACAACGCAAAAGTTCGTAACGGCCATCACCGAACTCTCCCGTCGAACGATTCCTCCATGTGGTCCTACCACATGAACATTACCCTATCACAACCTCACCTAGTATTTGTATACACCGGAGTCTGCAACTGCTCTCCGGCATTATGTAAGCTACATAATACCCTCATCCACACCCTTGTCACCTCTCGTTTAGACTACTGCAATCTGCTTCTTGCTGGCCTCCCACTTAGTCACCTCTCCCCTCTCCAGTCGGTTCAAAACTCTGCTGCCCGTCTCATCTTCCGCCAGGGTCGCTTTACTCATACTACCCCTCTCCTCAAGACCCTTCACTGGCTCCCTATCCGTTTTCGCATCCTGTTCAAACTTCTTCTACTAACCTATAAATGTACTCACTCTGCTGCTCCCCAGTATCTCTCTACACTCGTCCTTCCCTACACCCCTTCCCGTGCACTCCGCTCCATGGATAAATCCTTCTTATCTGTTCCCTTCTCCACTACTGCCAACTCCAGACTTCGCGCCTTCTGTCTCGCTGCACCCTACGCCTGGACTAAACTTCCTGAGCCCCTACGTCTTGCCCCATCCTTGGCCACCTATAAATCTAGACTGAAAGCCCACCTATTTAACATTGCTTTTGACTCGTAACCACTCGCCTCCACCTACCCTCCTCTCCTCCTTCCTGTACATATTAATTGATTTGATTACTTTTTTTTTTTGTCTATTAGATTGTAAGCTCTTTGAGCAGGGACTGTCTTTCTTCTATGTTTGTGCAGCGCTGCGTACGCCTTGCAGCGCTATAGAAATGCTAAATAGTAGTAGTAGTAGTACATTGAACCTACAAAGAGGTGGGAAAATGTGGGGTACAAATGTAACAAATAAATCTATTTTCTAAATAGAGCTCCTCCATGTTCATCCCATACCTTTTTGAATTCTGTCACTGTTTTTGTCTCTACCACCTCCTTTGGGAGGGCATTCCAGTCATCGACCACCCTCTCCGTGAAAAAGAATTTCCTGACATTACTCCTAAGTCTACCACCCTGCAACCTTTGCTCATGTCCTCTAGTTTTATCATTTCCCCTTCTCTGGAAGAGATTTGTTTCTGTGTTAATACCTTTCAAGTACTTAAACGTCTGTATCTTAAGCTATGATGAGACATTCTAGCAATTTTTGCATGTTAAAAATGTTCGAGCTAAAACACAGTAAAATAATGTCATTCAAACAATACAATTAACAATGGGGGCCAATATTCAGACTGCGGGAGTTAGACCGGCAAACTCTTGCCGTTGGTGCTGAGCCCAGTATTCAATGCCGGGACGTTTCAAGTGACCGGCATTGAATATCTAGTTTATTTTTGGCCGGTTTAAAGATAACCGGCTAAGTTGATATTCAAACATAGCTGGTTATCTTTTGAACTAGCCAAAGATATCCCACATTTTCACGCGGCCAAATATGACCACTAAACCGGATTTACAAATAGGTGGATAGCCTGTTATATCAGGCAATATAACTGGCAATCTGCTAGCCGCTAACTGGGAATATTCAGTGGGGATAGCCGGTTATCCCCCACTGAATATCAGTGAATAGCTGGTTAAGTGCTATTTAACCAGTCAGCAGCCATTCTGTCTGGTTAAATAGCGCTGAATACCGGGGGGGGGGGGGGGGGGGGGGGGGGGGGGTAATGTGTCAGAATTTCACAGTCCGTGTGAATGTTCAAAGTGACCACCCCTAGCTTTAACACAGACTTTCAGTCGCTTTGGGAAGTTCTTAACAGCCTTGTTGATCGGTCCCTGTGGCAGGCTGTTCCAGGTCATCTGCAGCTCTTCCTTGAGTTTGCCGATTGTTTGCGGCTTTGGGTGGAGCCTGTGATAGATCTCCAACACTGTTCCCCAGACCAAAGTCTACATCACTGTGACGTCATTAATAGGAAGCTGGTACCCCCTTTTTTGTTGTTGTTGTTTCAAATAATGGTAGTTTTACAGTGCACAAAGAGACAAGGAGTGGGATTTTGGAGTCAGGCTTTCCAAGAAGGACCAGAGACGCTGGATGAGGATGATAAACTTTACTAAAGGATGACTCAACAAAGTACCATGTTTTGGCACACAGGGGGCCTTCTTCAGGAGTCTGTAAGCATACATATAAAGAAATGCGTGCTAAATCTTAACAAGAATATTGGATGTACAATACTGAATTAAAAATAAAAAAACATACAATCAATCAAGTAAAATGTAAAATATATATTTGACTCATCCTTTATTTATTTATTTATTACATTTACTAGCCGTTGAGCCCGTAAAAACGGGCTGGTATTGGGGTTTTCCTTCCCCCTCCCTCCCTCCCCGCGAGGTCGCCACCGCTACCGTTCCCCACCCCCGGAGTCGCCGCCATCCCTCCACCCGGTCCGGGCCTTCTCTCCGCTACTAAACTCACACATCCATTTGCCGGAACGCAGCACGCACATCAGCTGAGCTGTCGTCGGCCTTTCCTTCTCTGCCTGTGTCCCGCCCTCCTGTGACGTAACGTCAGCGAGGGCGGGACACAGGCAGGGAAGGAAGGCCGACGGCAGCTCAGCTGATGTGCGTGCTGCGTTCCGGCGAATGGATGTGTAAGTTTAGTAGCGGAGAGAGGGCCCGGGCCGGGTGGGGGGGGGGGGGGAACGGTAGCGGCGATCTCGGGCGGGGGGAGACCGGTATCAACCTCGGCAGCGCAGTTTCCCTCTCTGTCCTGCCCTCGTCATCACGTATTGATGTGGGGGCGGAACAGAGAGGGAAGTCTCTACTGCGCATTTGCGAGTGAGTCGGTCACGCGCCGTTTATATGTTTGATACCCCGCACTTTCCCACAAAAGCAGGAACAATGCGGCTTGCATAATAAACAGAATTACAATTGTTAGAGTCATTGTTATTAAAGTTTGTCATCCTCATCCAGCGCGTCTGGTCCTTCTTGGAGAGCCTGGCTCCGTTCCCACTCCTTGACTCTTCGTGGGATATTTGTGTTCTCTGCACTTCTGTGGTTTTTATTGAGTTTTATAGTGCAAACATTTTTGAATGCGTGAAAATCACTGGGTGGTCACCTTAAAAGTCTGCAGCTTTAAAGATAACCTCATTCCACTTAGCAAATAAATGTAGATAGTAACACCAAATAAAGCTGTAAAATTTCATGTTGACATTCCAAGCGATTGTTGATAAAACAGCAAAACACTTGAGGGAGTTACTTTTTTTTTTTTGGCCTCACCCTATATATTTCCACAAGTCGTAACATTTCAAAGTGGCAAAAAGTCACTACCCATCTTCAAATCCTTGCTCAAAGCCCACCTCTTCAATGTTGCTTTCGGCACCTAACCTTTATACCTTTCACGACATCTAGACTGCCCCAATTTGACTGCCCCTACTTGACTGACTGTACATTTGTCCTTTAGATTGTAAGCTCTTTGAGCAGGGACTGTCCTTCTCTGTTAAACTGTACAGTGCTGCGTAACCCTAGTAGCGCTTTAAAAATGTCAAATAGTAGTAGTAAATATTAATCACACAAAAGACACAATAACACAGTAAAACCAATAAAATTCTTTCATTTCAAGCATCTAGCTTAGATGTCTTCTGTTTAGGTAGATAAAAATCCAAAGGACCCCCCCCCTCCCCCCAAATGTTACAAGGAAAAATAAAGTAACACGACAATAGAAAAATCCTTGGCGATATAAGCTAAGTGACGCCGCCTGTTTAAAAAAGTTGTATTTTTTTACAATTCATGAAATTTTTAAAAACTTTTATCTCTAAATTGTATAATGTGAAAAAAGATCTCAAAGGTGAATAACTGTTCAAAGAGACTTATCATAGTGATCCTTCTTAAAACATCTGAGTATTAAGGCAAGATAAATCTTTCAAAACTGGATTATTATAAATAGCTGTTATTATCAATACAATCCAGATTAAATCTTCCTCAGATCTTTTAGATCTTTAATATAATAAAGTTCTTTGCTGATAAGTTTTGCTGAGCTGACACTATAAGAAACACGGGGTGAGTTTGGTCTAGTTTTTAGTTACTCTCTGGATGTAGGCTTAATGCTGAAGTCTGGGGAGATTACTAATTTATTCTGATTTATATTGCCGGGGAATGTCCTTGAGACAGCCCATTATGGGCGAAACGTGCATGTCGGGCAGATGATCCCCTGGGTCCGACAAGTATAATTAACTGAAAAGATAAGTAATGCTAAAGTTATATATATATATATATATATATATATATATATATATATATATATATATATATATATATTAATTAAGAAATTAGAAACTAGAAAAAGAACCGGTGAAGAGCTTGATGTTATCTGAAATCGCTATATCCTAAATGGATAGCGATTAACATCACTGAGGTTCTGAGACAAATTTATGATTTGATTTTGAAGTATCTGTATTAGGAACTGTGCCCTTTTGGAAAAAGAACTTCATTATATTAAAGATAGTGGAATTAGAAAAGGTACAGAGAAGAGCAACAAAAATGATAGGGGGGATGGAACGACTTCGCTGTGAGGAGGGGTAAGGTGGCTGGGGCTCTTCAGCTTGGAGAAGGGATGGCTGAGGGGGGGAGATATGATGGAGTCCAAAAAAGATAATGAGTGGAGAGGAACGGGTATACGTGAATCGCTCGTTTACTCTTTCCAAGAAGACTAGGACTAGGGGGCACGCAATGAAGCTACAAAGTAGTAAAAAAATATTTATTCACTCAACGTGTAGTTGGACGCTGGAATTCATTGCCGGAGAACATGATAAAAGCAGTTTGCAGTTAGCTTCCTAAGGGAAAAGTCTACAGACCGTTATTAAAATGTACTTGGGGAAAATCCACTGCTTATTTCTAGGATAAGCAACATAAAATGTACTGTTTTGGGATCTTGCCAGGTACTTGTGACCCTACACTCCTCCCCCTGAACTCCGTTCACTGGGTAAATGTCTCCTGTCGTCCCCCTTCTCCCCCACTGCTAACTCCCGGCTCCGTTCCTTCTATCTTGCTGCTCTCTATGCCTGGAATAGACTCCCTGAGCCAGTAGGTCAGGCTCAGTCTCTGGCTGTCTTCAAGTCTAGGCTTAAAGCCCGCCTCTTTGCTACTGCTTTCGACTCCTAACCATGACTCTCTTACTCAACACCCTCACTTATCACCCCTACCACTGCAATTTCCCCACCCCTAGCTGTCTGTCCGTCTGTCCAATTTAGATTGTAAGCTCTGTTGAGCAGGGACTGTCTTTTCATGTTCATTTGTACAGCGCTGCGTAAGTCTAGTAGCGCTATAGAAATGTTTAATAGTAGTAGTAGTAGTAAAGATCTGAAGAAGATTTAATCTGGATTGTATTGATAATAACAACCTTCTTAAAACATGACATTGATCTGGACTACAATTAGCTAAGATTGAATCATTCTTATTTGATTACTTTATCACATTGCTATTATTGAATGCTTTTCATTACCCTTGTTCTTAAATACCTGAATTGTACTGTTTATATATTTTTCTACCAATTTATATTGCGTAGTCTCTATTTTAACTGGAATATTACTGTGTATTTCTTATTCCGCAAATGGCGATCGCCACTACGGTATTTGTAAGCCACATTGAGCCTGCAAAGAGGTGGGAAAATGTGGGATAGAAATGCAGAAAAATAAATAAATAAATACTTCCAAGAAGCCAAGTGGCCCAAGTTGAAACATACAGGGGTCCTTTTACTAACCTGAGGGAAGCCTTAACGTGCGTTTTACTGCAGCTTAATAGGATTACTGCGGGATGCGCTGAGGCGTCCTGCAGTAAATTCAGAATTTTTCTCAGAGGGGGGGCATGTCTGGGGTTCATGCACTAATTTATGACAATGGTCATACATTCATGAAAACATTAGCATGTGGCCATTAATTGGGAAAATGGAAAATTGACCATTTTCTGGCCGCAGTAAAAATGACCTTAGTAAGTGGGAAAGACTGTGTAAGGATGTGGTAAGGCCATGTCCAGGTACTGGCATTGAATATCTGGGTATGTGTAAATGGCCACCACTTATCCAATTGGCCAGCAGGAGTAAACGGGCTACCCAACCCAGGGCAATGAGGACCCTAAAGTGAAGGCTGGACTAAGGAGTTGTGGGTGCTGGTAGCCAGCAGGAGTAAACAGGTTTCCTAAGCTGGGGCAGGGAGGACTCTCAACAGGATGTTGGACCAGGAAGCTGAGGAAGACAAGACCCTGGAAGGAGGTGAGGTCTGGCTAGGGTTATCATATTTTGTCCTCTGAAGAAGAGGACACATGTCACACCCCCGCCCTGCCATGCCCCCTGCCCCGCCCACACCATGTCCCTTCGGATCCTCGCCTCGCCCTTTTCTCGCTCTCACCCCGCCCCTGTTACATATCCCCCTCCCTCTCCCAGGTCACGTATTCCCCTCCCCTGCCCCTCTGTCACTTCCCCTCCCATCACCTCCCCTCCCCCTTGTCACATATTCCCCTCCCCTTACTTACTATCTACTGCCCTGGTGGTCTAGTGACCTCTTCGGGGCAGGAAAGTGTCCTCTTTTTTTAAGGACAAAAAATGGTAACCCTATCCAGAGTACCTGTGTAACTCACCTTGAGCTACTACTGAAAAAGGTGTGAGCAAAATCTAAATAAATAAATAAAATAAACACAAAGGAATCCTGTTTAGAAGGAATGGATCTACAGAATCTTAGCAGACATTGTGTGGCGACACCGGTAATTGGAGAATAAAAACAGTGCTAGGAGGACTTCTACGGTCTGTGCCCTAAGAAAGGCAGGGACAAATCAAACTCGGATATACATATAAAGTATCACATACCATGTAAAATGAGTTTATCTTGTTGGGCAGATGGGCCATACAGGTCTTTATCTGCTGTCATTTACTATGTTACTATGTTACTCTTTGGGGTTCTACATGGAATGTTGCTACTAATTGGGACTCCGGAATCTTGTAACTCTTTAGGATTCCAGAATCTTCAGAACTTTTAGTACAAAAAGAGTGCTGGGCAGACTTCTACGGTCTGTGCCCTGAGAAAGGCAAGGACAAATCAAACTCGGATATACATATAAAGTATCACATATCATGTAAAATGAGTTTATTTTGTTGGGCAAACTGGATGGACTGTACAGGTCTTTATCTGCCGTCATTTACTATATTACTCTTTGGGGTTCTACATGGAATGTTGCTACTAATTGGGATTCCGGAACCTTGTAACTCTTTAGGATTCCAGAATCTTCAGAACATTTAGTACAAGAAGAGTGCTGGGTATGGTCTGTGCTCCGAGAATGGCAAGGACAAATCAAACTCGGGTATAAAGTATCACATACCATGTAAAATAAGTTTATCTTGTTGGGCAGACTGGAAGGACTGTACAGGTCTTTATCTGCTATCATTTACTATGTTAACAACATAACAATAGTAAAATGTACAAGTATAAACATAAATACAATGAAAGAGGAAACTTGAAAACAGCAAATTAAATCCTAATAATAAGACTACCATGAAACAGGATCAAAATATACACATTTAACAGCACTGAAATTCAAATAACAGAGATAAAATACAATGCAAGCATAATAGTAATGGAATATCTAACAAACACACAATAACACAGTGATTTCTACAAAACAGCTTTTCATATAGATCAGGAGCCAAGTGGAGATACATAGATGGGGACTCTTCCCAAACGACACCCTTACGAATGCCTTCATGGAGATTATCTGAGCATATACGTACATTTTCTGTACTTGTGTGGGGGTCATGCAATTGTAGAAAAGCTTTTTTCCTGCGTGTCAAACAGGTTCTGCGTGTGGAAATTGCTTTATTCAATTAACCCCACGAGATATATGTAAACAGTAGAAAAATGTGGATGCTGATTAAAAGCTTTCACAAAGGCCCAGAGGTATCATTTTTCAATTTATCTTTTAAGAAATGACTTGCGGACAAACCCATTTATAGATCCCACTGTCGTCTACCCGCTATCTGCTTTCGCTAACTTGAGCTTCTCCTCCCACCACCTCCCACTTCAAACCGTTTGATAATGATTTGTGATGGACTACGCCAGGTCACCAGACGTATTATTCCAAGTATTGCACGACATGTGGAAACTATCATCTTCCGGGGAATAATGAGCCCAGTTTATCTTGATTATTCTCCTTGCTTATTAAAAGAAACCAGACCTCTATAATTGTTAAAGATACAGAAATTGTTTCATGAATGAAAGCAGAACATCAGAGAAGTAGAATCGACACATTATTCAGAAAAGACTGACTTCGAAAGGAAAAGAGCGAGGGCTTCCTTTATTCCAAGCTTGAATTCTCTCTCCCCTTTCATCCTGAGAGAGAAGATACTAGAAGCCTGAGAGAGAGAAAGGGGTTGAGGTGCTGTGGATGGACATTAGCTGCAAGAAGAACTAGACAAGTAAGTGGTGTGTCCTAAATGAACTGAAATTAAGGTGAGGTTATGACCACCAAAGGTGGAGGGACCCTCAAAACCTACGTAAAAGTAGTACAGCAAAAAGGAGTAGGATGGTCTGGCTCTTTCAATAACCCAGGGAGACGTATGTTTGTTTGTTACATTTGTACCCTGCGCTTTCCCACTCATGGCAGGCTCAATGCGGCTTACATGGGGCAATGGAGGGTTAAGTAACTTGCCCAGAGTCACAAGGAGCTGCCTGTGCCGGGAATCGAACTCAGCACCCCAGGACCAAAGTCCACCACCCTAACCACTAGGCCACTCCTCCACTTAATGGTCATCAAATCACTCGACACAGCAGCCGTGTTTCGGAGCTTGTGCGCCTGCCTCAGGAGTCTTATGATGCTCCAAAAGATTTGAGAGAAAAACAAATTTTCTTGTGTAACAAAATAATGGGATTTCAACACTCCAAATCAGTGGGAAAAGGTACTTCCAAAGCCTGCAGTGTCAAATAGTCAGCAAGTTTGGGAAAATGTGGGATACAATGTACCAAATAAAAATAAAATAAATTAAGGTGACCAGATGGAGGTGACAATTCGTGTGAGGGGTAGGGTGCACAGGGCCTGGGCTGCTTCCAGACCCTATGCTAAGTTTATTTAAACGATTGCAGCTGTCCCTCACATTGGCCTCACAGAAGAGAACAATAATTTCAGAGCTCGGATGATCCTTAGAGGTGAGGAGAGATTTGACAAGGGAGGCCAAGAGGAGATGGGAAGATCTGGAAAGGACAATGTATGGGGGGTGGGGGTGGGCATCCATCTTGCTAGTGAAGGAAAAAAGGAGCACCTTTCAGTCAATTTGGGGAAGGGCATATACATAAGTACATAAGTAATGCCATACTGGGAAAAGACCAAGGGTTCATCGAGCCCAGCATCCTGTCCACGACAGCGGCCAATCCAGGCCAAGGGCACCTGGCGAGCTTCCCAAACGTACAAACATTCTATACATGTTATTCCTGGAATTTTGGAGTTTTCTAAGTCGTTTAGTAGCGGTTTATGGACCTATCCTTTAGGAAACCGTCCAACCTCTTTTTAAACTCTGCTAAGCTAACCGCCTTCACCACTTTCTCCGGCAACGAATTCCAGAGTTTAATTACACGTTGGGTGAAGAAAACTTTTCTCCGATTTGTTTTAAATTTACTACACTGTAGTTTCATCGCATGCCCCCTAGTCCTAGTATTTTTGGAAAGCGTGAACAGACGCTTCACATCCACCTGTTCCACTCCACTCATTATTTTATATACCTCTATCATGTCTCCCCTCAGCCGTCTCTTCTCCAAGCTGTATAGCCCTAGCCTCCTTAGTCTTTCTTCATAGGGAAGTCGTCCCATCCCCGCTATCATTTTAGTCGCCCTTCACTGCACCTTTTCCAATTCTACTATATCTTTCTTGAGATGCGGCGACCAGAATTGAACACAATACTCAAGGTGCGGTCGCACCATGGAGCGATACAACGGCATTATAACATCCTCACACCTGTTTTCCATACCTTTCCTGATAATACCCAACATTCTATTCGCTTTCTTAGCCACAGCAGCACACTGAGCAGAAGGTTTCAGTGTGTTATCGACGACGACACCCAGATCCCTTTCTTGGTCCGTAACTCCTAACGTGGAACCTTGCATGACGTAGCTATAATTCGGGTTTTATGCTGTGCAAATTCCCTGTGGGTATCCAGAAAACCCGGTGAGGCGTAGAAGCTACAAAGCAGTAAATTTAAAACAAATTGGAGAAAATACTTCTTCATTCAACGTGTAATTAAACTCTGGAATTTGTTGTCAGTTTAATTACACGTTGAATGAAGAAGTATTTTCTCCAATTTGTTTTAAATTTACTGCTTTGTAGCTTCTAAAATGAGGGTCTTTGATACCAAGGGGGAAAAGTGAGCTCAGGTTGTTCCAAACCTCTCTCATATACAGTGGGTAGTTCATTCATCTAAAAATTATGTGTATAGAATTCAGGGCTAAGCCTTCACTCAAACATAGCACCTGCTTTCAGCTGCTGGGGCAGCTTTAAAGCCCTTCACACTAGCTTTAACATTATAAACAAGCCCCTGAGAGCCCAACCTCTCAGATTCCACCAAAATAAAGTGCAGATGTGCAGAGTTAATTTAGCAATCTACAAGGTACAAAGCTGCCCTACCTTCCACCTCCCACACTGTCCTGCTCCTCTTTCAACTTCCACCTCGTGTGCAATAATACTCTATTGAAATTATATCTCTAGACTTTAAAGAAAAGTTCTAATGGTTCTTTCACTAGGGGGAAAATGAGGTCTTCAGAGAGTTCTAGTAAATTGATGGGAAAAATACTATGGAAACAATGTAGCTCTGGGAGGTTCAGGCAAAAACTGATGATTAAAACAGAGAATTCAATGGCTAATAAAGACCACAAGACTCATCCAGTCTTCATCAGAAGCGAAGCCAGGCTGAAGGCGATGGGGAAGCGAGAGCGGACTTCCGCTGGCGCCGGTGCGTGTTTTAAATGCAACACATTGAGTGAAAAAATAGGCGCCGGCGGAAGTCCGTTTGGGGGAGCAGCCACTCCCCTGGGGTCTCCCCCTAGCTATGCCTCTGGTCTTCATATTTATCCTTCCCACTTCAATACCACAGAAGCCTCTTGTCCTACAGAAGTCTTGCAAGGTCAGTGCTTGAACCCTAGGCAGCCATTTTTAATCTGCGTCAGGCGCAAAACAGTCTGCAGATGCGCCGGGCAGGGAAGAGGGGTCTCTTTCCTGCCCCGAAGAGGTCACTAGACCATCAGGGTACCACACTAAGGTAAAAGAGGGGAGGGGAGGGGTAGTGAATGGGGCCATGTGGGTGGAGGGAGGCTGGAAAATTGGGGAGGGGATCTGCATGGGGGGAAAGAAAGGGAATCTGGCTTTCTTTGCGGGGGGGGGGGGGGGAGGATCAAAGTGACAGGGGTGGGACAAGGTGTGACAGAGCGGGGTGGGGTGTGACAGGGGCAAGTGGGGTACGACAGGAGGCAGGGCATGTGTCCTCATGTTTTCTTAGGGCAAAAATGGTAAACTTAACCCTCCGTTGCCCCATGTAAGCCGCATTGAGCCTGCCATGAGTGGGAAAGCGCGGGGTACAAATGAAACAAAAACAACAACAACAACAAAAAAACCCTAAGCAAAATGAGCAAATTACAGAGCACTTCATAGCCCATTGCAGCTTTAGATTGTAAGCTCCTCTTTAGATTGTAAGCTCCTTTGAGCAGGGACCGTCCTTCTTTGTTTATTTTGTACAGCGCTGCGTAACCCTAGTAGCGCTCTAGAAATGTTAAGTAGTAGTAGTAGTATATTTATTTATTTATTTAATACATTTAGACCTCACATTTTCCCGCTAGTTGCAGGCTCAATGTGGCTTACACAAAACTGTATGAAGGCTACAGTAAAGAAAAGTATAATCAAACAGTATTAAACTAAGATAATGAACATATAGATAACATTTAAACAGTAATACGTAGATGATGATAAAGAATAATTAATGTCTATGAGTCTTGTTAAATCTGGAGTTAAACAGATTATGTTGAACCTGGAGAACAAGCCTTCTTGAACAGAAATGAAATGAGATTGAAGGGGGGCAGACTCAAGAAAAATGTCAGGAAGTACTTTTTCACGGAGAGAGTGGTGGATGCTTGGAATGCCCTCCCGCGGGAGGTGGTGGAGATGAAAACGGAAACGGAATTCAAACATGCGTGGGATAAACATAAAGGAATCCTGTTCAGAAGAAATGGATCCTCAGGAGCTTAGCCGAGATTGGATAACAGAGCCGGTAGTGGGAGGCGGGGCTGGAGGTTGGGAGGCGGGGATAGTGCTGGGCAGACTTATACGGTCTGTGCCAGAGCCAATGGTGGGAGGCGGGGATAGTGCTGGGCAGACTTGTACGGTCTGTGCCCTGAAAAAGACAGGTACAAATCAAGGTAAGGTATACACAAAAAAGTGGCACATTTCTTGGGCAGACTGGATGAACCGTGCAGGTCTTTTTCTGCCGTCATCTACTATGTTAGGACGGGCTTCAATAATTTCCTGAAATTCAGGTAGTTCTGAGTGGATTTAACTGATTTGGGTAAAGCATTCCACAGTTGTGTGCCCATGTAGGTGAAGGCTTCCTTTACCAACTTCAGCAGGCTGGTGATATTTCAGGCCTGCCAAAATTCACAGCTGGGAATTCTGGATGAGCCAAGATCCTTCAGTTTCTTTCCAGGCTTTTTGGTGGCTCATGTTGAACTTTGATCTTTGATGCGACTAAGGTGCCATCCAGCAAAAATTCAAAATGCTGCTGGCCTCGGACCTGCTACAGCTATTATGGGAAACAGTACCAGCGAGGCAAGAACGACTGAGAATGTTCCTATTCAATGAGGATCCAGTGGAGGGGGTGGGGACAGGCAATGTCAGGGGGTGGCCATAAAGCAAGGGATTAACAAATTAAAGTGCCAACCTGTTTGTTTTTTTTTTGGGGGGGGAGGAGCATGGTCCTGACATTTTATTTTTCTTTTGTTTTCCCCCCAGTTTTACATAAGTTCATAAGTACATAAGTATTGTCATACTGGGAAAGACCAAAGGTCCATCAAGCCCAGCATCCTGTTTCCAACAGTGGCCAATCCAGGTCACAAATACCCGGCAAGATCCCAAAAATGTACAAAACATTTTATACTGCATATGCCAGAAATAGTGGATTTTCCCCAAGTCCATTTAATAATGGTCTATGGACTTTTCCTTTAGGAAGCCGTCCAAATCTTTTTTAAACTCCGCTATGCTAACCGCCTTTACCACATTTTCTGGCATTTCTTTGTTTCTTGTCATTACTCATTTTAAATAAACAACCAAAAAAAAAAACAACTGACATGGAAAGAAAAAGTTTAATTAGAAGAAAAATCAATGCACACCTCTGTATTACCAATTATTGTCTAATATACCTCAAGTGCCACTCCTGTTCCCATGGAAAGTAAGGATCATAAGATTCATAGTTCTAAATTAAATCTACATAAATTGATTATTACATCAAAGTCTCTGTTCCTGAAGGATTCTGTGAAATATCTTTAGGATGACACTCAACTGAGATAAAATGCTTAAAAATCCTCACATTTCGTGTTGTCCTGTTCCAAACGTATCTCCCGATGTCTATGTTTCAACAGCTGCCTCATTGCTATAGCAGGCCCTGGTCCTCTGCTTTTCTAATCACAATGTTCTCATCCTTGTAGCTTCTCATAAATCTTGTTGAATCTGTGCAGATAATTGCAGGGTAGCTACAGTAGGTGGAAGATGCATGTTAGCAAGTTTTAGAAGAAATATTCTATTCCAGTGCTTCTCAGCCCTCTCCTGGAAGTGTATCTAGTCAGCTGGGTTTTCAGAATTACTGCAATGAATATGCATGAGATAGATTTGCATACAATGGATCCCCATTATGGACTCAATTCTGTTAATGGGCATCAAAAAGTCAGTGCTAAGCATTATTCAATAAACTAGTAAAAAAAAGCCCTTTTCTCATTGAAATGAAACGGGCGCTAGCAAGGTAATCACCTTCTGCCATTAATGTTTTTAAGGGACGTTCCAGCGTCCCCTCTCCCTCCCTCCCTCCCAATTCCAGGGTCCCCCCCTCTCTCCCTCCCTCCCAGTTCCAGGGTCGTCGTCCCTCCCTCCCAGTTCCAGGGTCGTCATCCCTCCCTCCCTTCCAGTTCCAGGCCCCCTCCCTCCAAATTTTAAAAGTCATCCTGACTTACCTCGTCAGGGTTACGGCGGACGGCAGCAGCAGTAAAAGCGTGCAGGCTCGGCACATACTTCAGTTTTCCCTTCTCTGTCTCTCAGCTCTGGTCCCGCCCTCATTTCCTGTTTCCGCAAGGGCAGGACCAGAGCTGAGAGACAGAGAAGGGAAAACTGAAGTAAGTGCCGAGCCTGCACGCTTTTTACTGTGTGAAGTAAGTCAGGATGGCTTGAAACAGGGAGGGAGGGGGACCCTGGAATTGGGAGGGAGGGGGGACGGACGACGACCCTGGAACTCGGAGGGCGGTAACGAACTTCCGGTGAGTGAATATTATATGCAGCCTTCCCTTCCCTCCGAGGGCGGAGCGGAGCACTGAGAACGAGTGCGAGGCCTGTGGTTGGTCCCTTCTCCTTCTGACGTCGCGTTTCTTTCCTCTGAGCGATACGAACCCTACGAACACTACACGGCTTCACTGCCACGGAGTCAGCTTCAGAACATTGGAGTTGCGAATTATTATATCAGATGGTGCTCACAGTTGGGGATGGAACTGCTCCTGTACGAGGAAAAACTGAAGAGGTTAGGGCTCTTCAGCTTGGAAAAGAGACGGCTGAGGGGGAATATGATTGAGGTCTATAAAATCCTGAGTGGTGTAGAATGGATAGAAGTGAATCGAATTTTCACTCTTTCAAAAAATACAAAGACCAGGGGACACTCAATGAAATTACATGGAAATACTTTTAAAACAAATAGAATGAAATATTTTTTTCACTCAAAGAATAGTTAAGCTCTGAAACTCGCTGCTGGAGAATATGTTAATGGCAGTTAGTGTATCTGGGTTTAAAAAGGTTTGGACAAGTTCCTGGAGGAAAGGTCCATAGTCTGTTAATGAGATGGACATGGGGGACGCTACTGCTTGCCCTGGGATTGGTGGCATGGAATGCTGCTACTCTTTGAGTTCTGGAATCTTGTTACTCTTCGGGATTCTGGAATGTTGCTACTATTTGGTTTCTACCCAGGTATTTGTGATCTGGATTGGCCACTGTTGGAAGCAGGATACTGGTCTAGATGGTCCATTGATCTGACCCAGTATGGCTATTCTTATGTTCTTATGTTGAGTGCCTTTTATAGAAAAGGGCTTAGCGCCGAGATCCATGGCCAATTTTGTGCACCAGGATTTACACCAACTGAACCTTGCTGTAAATTCCAACACCTAAATTAGGTGGGGATCCCCCCAAATTCCATAACATTGTGCGCAGTGGCATAGCAAGGGGGGCTGCCACCCAGGGCGGTTCGCTGTTGCACCCCCCCAGGTGCAGCACGATGACATCCCCTCCCCTCGGCGCATCAACACCCCCAGACCCAGTGCCTACCCTCAGTTCCGTCCAACCAGCTCCCGCACCCTACCTTTAAAGAAATCTCAGAAGCCGTGGTGAGGTGAGGAGCAGCGCCTCGCGCCTGCATGTAAAAGAAGTGTGGATCGTCTCATCGGGCCTTCCCTCACTCTGTCTGTCCCGCCCTTGTGGAAATAGGAAGTTGTGTCAGTGGAGGGCGGGACAGACAGAGTGAGGGAAGGCCCGATGAGACGATCCACACTTCTTTTACATGCAGGCGCGAGGTGCTGCGCCTCGCCTCGCCTCACCACGGCTTCTGAGATTTCTTTAAAGGTAGGGTGCGGGAGCTGGTTGGACAGAACTGAGGGTAGGCACTGGGTCTGGGGGTGTTGATGCGCCGAGGGGGGGGTGTCATCGTGCTGCACCCGGGGCGGGGAAGCTGACACCTGGGGCGGACCGCCCCCCCCCCCTTGCTACGCCACTGACTGCGCAAACCCATTGAAAAGTGGAAAGGGGCATCCTGTAACAGCTAACTATAATGCAACAAAATTTGGACTTTAGCCACATTCAATTTTAAATTAGTCCCCTTCATCCACCGCTCAATGGCACTCAAGCACAATCGTAACATAGAAAAACATTTCTCAAATGATTGATCTATACTCAACAAAACTTCCTTCTTTTTGAATAAAAAGAAATCTATGCACGTTAGAAGGTAATTGTTGATCCAGGAACGAAGAGACCGCTTTTGTTCCTAACTTGCAGAGCCGTGTCTAAAGTGCCTGGAGGAGGGATGCCAGAGTACCAGCGCTATCATGTAGTCATGTAAAGAGGAAATAATGTACAGCTCCTTTTGATGTACATAGCTGAACCAGAAGGATTTCTCCTGTTTTGCCTGAGAATCCAAGTTCTAGTAAACCAAGTTCACGGTTTGGAACAAAGATACTGCTCTGGACTGTTTCTTTGACTGAAAGAAGAGTGTGTTGTGAGTGGATTAAGTGCTAGCCAGCCTCTTAGTTGTACTAGTCCCAGCCCTGACCTTCAAAAAGTCCACTCAAATAAATACTATTTGTAGTCCATGTGATGTTCACATACTTAGCGTAAAATAAGCTTTTGAAAATTGCTTATATCATTGAGAAGAAAGGGATCCTCAGGAGCTTAGCCTAGAATGGGTGGCAGAGCCGGTGGTTGGGAGGCGGGGCTAGTGCTGGGCAGACTTATACGGGCTGTGCCGGGGCTGGTGGGTGGGAGGCGGGGATAGTGCTGGGCAGACGTATACGGTCTGTGCCAGAGCCGGTGGTGGGAGGCGGAGCTGGTGGTTGGGAGGCGGGGATAGTACTGGGCAGACTTATACGGGCTGTGCTGGGGCTGGTGGGTGGGAGGCGGGGATAGTGCTGGGCAGACTTATACGGTCTGTGCCAGAGCCGGTGGTGGGAGGCGGAGCTGGTGGTTGGGAGGCGGGGCTAGTGCTGGGCAGACTTATACGGGCTGTGCTGGGGCTGGTGGGTGGGAGGCGGGGATAGTGCTGAAAAAGACAGGTACTAATCAAGGTAAGGTATACACAAAAACTAACACATATGAGTTTATCTTGTTGGGTAGACTGGATGGACCGTGCAGGTCTTTTTCTGCCGTCATCTACTATGTTACTATGTGAGTAAAAAGGAGCTCCTGGGTTTGGGAGGAAGTCAGAAGAATGAACGTAAGCGTGGAGATTTGATTTTAAAAATCTTCATGGACTCAACCTGTACAGATGCAAGGTCCATGGATCCTCTCAGCTACTTTTTCTGGAAGTTCCTGCTAGTATTAGGCTACAAGACACTAGGAAAAAAATAACATTTGAATGTTGAGCGAAAAATATGGAATTCTTTTTCCCTCATAGATGAGAACCATGCAAAATCTATTAATTCTTAAAAAGACCTGCAAGGCATGATTGAGGGATAGGGCTTTTAATTAAACTCACACATTATTGTGTTGTAGTATATTTAATTAAGAGCTGCATAGTTTTTGTTATCACTTTATATGTTGATTATGTGATAGTTCTCATCAATGAGATTCAGGAGTGGAGAATGAGCTCGGTTCAAGGACAGGCTTCCCACAAGGTGGAGCTCCCCAGGTTCAGGAGAAGATAAGAAAGGGTGGTCTCCCACTTGTAGCGACCACCTTCTTTTTGCGATCAGCTGTCCACTGCAGGTGGCCACCACATCTTCGCTGACCAAACCTAGAACCTGGGGCGAGAACCAGAATGCAGGAGAACCTCAGCGGAGACACATACACAGAGTTCTCACTGACGAAGAGCAAGGCAGGAGTAAAGGTGAGATCCAGCATGGATTAGTGCAAGATCAAGAAGCATCTAATGAGATGAATAGGATCCAGCAAGAAGCAGACAGCAAAGCACAAGATGACACCTCTGGTAAGGAAACCAAACAATGACTAGAGATTTTACAGGAGTCCAGACATGAACAAGATGGCTTCTGGCAAGACACAGTAACCATGTTGTGAACAGACCTGGCCAGCCTGCTTGCTGAGGCACACTGACATCAACTGGTAAAAGGCCAGACGTTCACCCCAGCAAAACTCTCCCAGGATCCAACCCCCCTGCACACTGGTGGCAGAAACTCACATTTTATGCGTTTACTAGCCGTTAAGCCCGTAACAATGGGCTAGTTTTTTTGTTTTCCTATGACCCCCCCCCCCCCGGGTCCACCAACCCTGCTCTCTCCCCTGCCCTCCCTCCAGCGTGTTTCCCTCAGTTCCGCTCCCTCCTTCCCTCCCTGCTCCCTCCTCCTCCGATTTCCACGCCCATGTCCAAGCCCTCCTCCCTACTGGGCTGTACTGCTGGTGGAGGAGGGGCTTGGCCATCTACACTCTTAGCGTTCTGAGTGACTCTACTGCGCATTTGCAAGTGAGTCGGTCACTTGCCGTTTATATGTTTGATATATTTATTTTTGATGTTTATATAACACTTTTTGCATACTGTGCCAATCAACTTTTGCATGGAAGATACAAATCTCAGCAATAATCAATACTTCTATTCATGGATTTTCAAGGAGATACCTCAGGACAAGTCTCCTTTTGAAATGGAGATCGTAGGGCCAAAGGCTTTAGAGTATTTGCAGATCTATAGTCTCCAGGGGAAAACTGAAAAGTGGCCACAAAGATTCACTCGAAGATTTCCCTCTATAAAAAGAGACCTCGATGAATCAGGACCAAAATGGGAGAAAACCTTTACCGAGCTGCTAAGTTATCCTGCTCTGGGACACCCTGTCCTGATATATTATGAGACCTGTAGCCCTGATTTCAGTGGATAGAATCATCAGGGCAGTGGCGTAGCCACAGGTGGGCTTGGATGGGCCGGGGCCCACCCACTTAGGGCTCAGGCCCACCCAACAGTAGCACACGTTTAGTGGTAGCTGGTGGGATCCCAAGCTCAGCCAGCTGAAGACTTTCTCCCTGATGGTAATGAAAATGCTAGTCTCCATGATAATGGCACCTGCGCATGCTCAGTTTTCAGCGCATGCCTGCTACAGACTGCCAAGGTGGAAAGAAGTGCTTTCCCACCAGCTGAGATATTTTTTGGGTGGTGGTTGGGGGGGGGGGGGGAGAACAATTGGTGCCCACTCAGTTCTTCCCTAGGCCCACCCAAAATCTGTTGTCTGGCTACGCCCCTGCATCAGGGTCTATAAATACCACACACTGATTTGGGATAAAACTTCAAAACCAGGGCTGGTCAGAAAGTCCAGCTACTGGAGCTAGGTAGCTTGGCAGCTCTGTCCTTAGAACATCTGGCCGTCAGGCAGCTGTGCCACCATTTGCCTTTGTCCTCAGCTGTCATACGAATTGCATTGCACTGCACCGTCTAGACAAGGAGATTTTCAGCTGGGTACTGTAATGCTGAAACCCTACAGCCCAGAAGCCAAGATCTTCTAAACATCTTTTCAACAGACATAAATGGGGAAAACCCTTTAGTGGATCTGGCCCAGTATGCCATATTTGTTTTGCAACTATCTGCTCTCCCATCGGTGACATCATGTCTTTTGTGAGGAATGGCTTGTAACGTGATCTATGTTCGCTAATACCATGAATAGAGGGCTCATAATGTCCTGAGTCAAGTACAGAATATTGTTCTACCATTTAGCTCACAGGTTAAGCAATTTACTGGGAAATGCTGAGACAAGTAGCTAAAAGCTACTCGAACGGCAAAGGGCACACAATGGAGACTCTTTAGTGTACATTGGACTCGGTGGGAGCTAAGTGTCTACCACTGAGTGCACTTGGACGCTGACTAAAGTGTTATTAATGGTTTGGGTATGAGTGTTGACAATCAGTTCTGAGTGCATTGGGATAATAGGTGATGTTGGAAGGTGGTTGTCCAAGAGACCGAATTTTTTTTTTTTTTTTCTCTGTCCTTTCTTGTGAGCAATAACCCCAAATCGCTCTGAATTGTACAAAAAAATAAAAATGAAAAAAAAACAAAAAACAAAAGTCCATCCCCTAAAAAAAACAATGCCACATAGAGTGACCACTCTCTGCATGTAATATATGACAGTGGATGATGGAGGATAAGAGTGACACATTCCCCTAATTAATTTATTTAGATTTTCCTCACACCTTTTTCAGTAGTAGCTCAAGGTGAGTTACATTCAGGCTCTCATCACACAGATGATGGGCACTTAATTTTTAGCACCCTTTATAGAATTGCTCCCATAATGCTTAGAGCTGTAGAACCAAAATCTGTATAATCTATGGAAATCCAGGTTCAAATCCCACCTCCACCTTGAGGAAGCCAGGTAGCCAGTTCGTGCTCATGTTGAGATCCCCAGATCTTTAATTCTTCATCCTGTGGCTTTCCTTCCTGCGGTTGAGCATCCCGATAAGGTGAAAATAATCAACGAAAAATAAGTCGCCAGATTCCACGGGGCTGCCTAAATCTTTGAAAATGCATTAAATTAGTCCAATAAAAAAGATCCTCTGTGTTATTTTTTTATTATGTTTGTACCCCACGCTTTCCCACTCATGGCAGGCTCAATGCGGCTTACATGGGGCAATGGAGGGTTAAGTGACTTGCCCAGAGTCACAAGGAGCTGCCTGTGCCAGGAATCAAACTCGGTTCCTCAGTTCCCCAGGACCAAAGTCCACCACCCTAGCCACTAGGCCACTCCTCCACTTATGCGCATCCCTTTCGCGTTTACGCATTCACAATTGTGCCAGGTCAAACAAGTAAACGCAAGATGTGCTGATACCAGGTGTTAAGTCAAATTGCAGTAAGTTACACTGCATTAACCACAAGGTGCAGTTCACGATACATTACACATTTAGGAACCCTTTTACTAAAGGGTGTTAGGTCCTAACATACAATTAACGAGTGAAAAACAAGCTACCGCAAAACATGTTAAAATGTTACGCGGTATTTTGCCTGTTATATGCACTAACTCAGAAATATTTTGAAGGGGGCATGTCATGGTTGGAGAATGGGTGTGGAAGTATTAAGCACCTAGGTCCTTATTCTATAAAGGTTATGCTCCTAAATTTAGGCTCCTGAAATATAAGTGTAATCTAATTTGGAGCATAGATCATGCTCGTAATTTAGGAGCGTAAATTTTAGGAGCATAAGCTTTACAGAACAAGGCCCCTAGTGTGTTCGGATTATCACACGCTAACTGGCTATCACAGAGTTAACATGAGAGCACTTACCGCTCCCTCGTTTTTACAGCTAATTCGTGCTGACAACATTAGCGTGCGAACTAAAATTTAAAAAAAGATTTTAAAGTGGCCTAAATATTGCCACAGTGAATCTAGCCTTAGCATGTGGGAAAGTCGCACTAAGGCTAGATTCTAATGCACATTAGTAAAAGAGCCCCTTAATGTGGTACATGTAAAGCCACTTTTCAGAATGATCGGGGGGGGGGGGGGGGGGGGCTGCTAAACCAATTATAAGTTACCCTTCCTTGGGCAAAGTAAAAGCATCTGCTCTGTATTGCACAGAACTGGAATCTATGCAGGCGTTCACTAACAGGAAGCACTAATTCCTCACACTTAACCAAAAGGGCCCCTTAGCAGCATATTTCTTTGCTTTGATAGTAGAAGTCTACAAGTGAGAGCGTAAAAGGCCTCAAGCACTAAGCTGAGTAGGGGTCCTCTACCTACAGTCCTCAGAGACGCCAAGGGTGGCCCATCCCAAAGCTGGAGATTTACTACCGCTATGCTGGAGATTGAAGGCCAATGAGTGAGGTTTTTCTCGTAGGCCCCAGCCATGTCTAACACCAGTTCTGGCAGAAGCACATTCCAAAAACTGACATATTCTAATCAATAAATAGAAAATAAAATTATTTTTTTTCTACCTTTGTTGTCTGGTCATTATTTTTCTAATGGTGTTGGCCCCAATCTCTGGTTTCTGCTTTCCTCTGTCTTCTCTTAATTACCTTGCCAGAGTCTCCTTGTCCCTTTGGCACTTCTTTTCTCTCCATGTCCACCATCCGTATTCTCTCTGTGTCCCTTTCTGTCCTACCCAGCATCACCCTTGACCCTTTCTTCCCCCTATATTAAGTATCTCCCATCTCTGTGTCCCAATTCTTGCCCTATCCAACATAACTCTTCTGTGTTCCTAGAACCCCCTCCCCCACATGCCAGCATCTCTCCCTCTCTCTTCCTTCCCTCCTGTCTTCCCCCTCTAAACCAGCATCTCTCCCTCTCTCTTTCCTCCCTCTACCTCCCCAGGGGTCCAGTAAGTGCTCCTCATTCCTCGCTCCTGTTCTGTACCCACTTTGCAGGTCCTGCACCTCTCCTTCTGTCTCCTTTCCCCGCAGATCCTGACATCTCTTCTTCCTCCCTCCCCCCACCTTGGCATCTCTTCTTCTCTTCTTTCTCCCCTCACTATCTTGGCATCTCTTCTTCTCTCCCCTCCCCTCACCACCATCGTGGCATTTCTTCTTCTCCCCCCTCCCCTCCCCTCACCACCAACGTGGCAACAGGAAGTTGCAACAGAGGCAAGGACCCCAGGGCTGGCCAGAGAGGCAAGTTTGTAGGGCCTGCATGGTGGGGGGGGGGGGGGGGACAGAAGAAAGGGGAGGGGAGATACCAGACCTGCCAGAGGGAACAAGGGAAGAGAAAAAGAGGTAAGGCACTGCACACTGGCACAGGAGACCACTGGGGAGGTAGAGAGGAACCAAATGCATGATATCGGGCCCCTTAAGTATGTGAGCTAGAGAAGGGGCCTGATTACATTGTCACATGCCAAAGGGAACACTGGCCTCAAGCGTATCAGCCGAGATCTTTTAAATCTGTGACTCTTGTTATTGTCTTGGTTTGTAAGTAATTATTCTCCACACCTTGACTGACTGTTGGCAAATAGCTCAGATGCCCACAAGAATGTTGTTTTGCAGTGTATGTCATCAGATGAAGAATCGATTGTAAGATGACATCTTTCAGACCAGTTTCAGAGGAGCACCTGGTTATCTTTGTTCTTCCCAAAATGATAAATAAAAGAATAAGTTATGAGTCATTGGCAGGATTTGCAACTATGTTGCTTATAATTTCCCCTTTATTAATATGGAGTGTTTTTCACTCAGCACATGCAGATTTCAAAACACTTATGCTGCCTGCTAACCACAGTCTAGAGACAAGAATGATCTAGTGAGATACTCCTAGGGGTGAAGTGAAGATGTGCATGCCCAGTGAATGGAGGGCATCATTTGGTACACTGGTAGAAGGACTGCAGTCACCGAGGTGCAGTGGTGTACTGAGGGCGGGGCAGCGGGGGCACTTCGCCTTGGGTGCATGCTGCAGGAGGGGTGCAGGGAGCAGCCGGGTGGCTGTTGGCTCTGCCAGTTCCCGGCTCCCCCTGCTGTTACTTCCTGTTTCGGGGCAGAGGGAGCAGGGAACTGGCGGAGCTGACAGCCACGCGGCTGCTCCCAGCACCCCAGCAGGTAAGAAGAATGCACCCGGGGGGGAGGGGCTTGGAGGTGATGCGCACCCATTTACTCCTACCACTGACATGGTGTAAAATGGCGCACCTACACATGGGCGTTTCTCACGCTTCGAACATATTCAAGGTGAATACGCACTTCTCAACTCCTCTTATTGACCTATAAGTGCTTTCACTCTGCAGCTCTTTAGTATCTCTCCACTCTCATCTCTCTCTACATTTCTCCCCGGGAACTCCGTTCACTGGGTAAATCTCTCTTATCTGCACCCTTCTCTTCCACCACTAACTCCGTTCCTTTTATCTTGCTGCACCATATGCCTGGAATAGACTTCCTGAGCCGGTACGTCAAGCTCCATCTCGGCCATCTTCAAATCTAAGCTAAAAGACCTCCTTTTTAGTGCTGCTTTTAACTCCTAACCCTTATTCACTTGTTCAGAACCCTTATTTTATCATCTTCACTTTAATATTCCCTTATCTCTTGTTTGTCCTGTTTGTCTGTCCTAATTAAATTGTAAGCTCTGTCGAGCAGGGACTGTTTCTTCATGTTGAAGTGTACAGTACTGCGTACGTCTAGTAGTGCTATAGAAATGATAAGTAGTAGTCTTTGGGATTCTGGAATCTTGCTGCGCTTTCAGATTCCGCACAGAATGTTGCTACAGTGGGATTCCAGAATCTTGCTACTCTTTGGGATTTGTGCACGGAATCTTGCTACTCTTTGGGATTCTGCACAAAATCTTGCTACTCTTTGTCCTTATCCCTTATTTGTCCTGTTTGTCTGTCCTAATTAGATTGTAAGCTCTGTCGAGCAGGGACTGTCCCTTCATGTTCAAGTGTACAGCGTTGCGTACGTCTAGTAGCGCTATAGAAATGGGAAGTAGTAGTAGTGGTGGCATGGAATGCAGACTGTGGCGTACCTCAAGGTTCACCCCTGTCGCCAATCCTTTTCAACCTTATGATGGCCCCATTGGCCAACACATTAGCTCATTTGGGACTAAATTCTTATATTTATGTCGATGATGTTGTAGTATATATTCCATTCAATTCTGCAGTCTCAGAGGTTCTTCAGTCTATCAAAAACGTCCTGCAAGTCATGGACTCTTGGGCAACCGCTTTCAAACTAAAACTTAATGCAGAGAAAACACACTGCCTTGTTTTGACTTCTCAGCGCAAGTCCATCCCTCCCACATCTATTGTAGTCAATGGTCTAACCCTTCCTATCTCTGATAGTTTGAAAATTTGGGGAGTTATATTTGACCGTTTGTTAACATTTGAAAGTCAAGCAACGGCAATAGCCAAGAAGATGTTCATCACGCTGTGGAAGCTCAAGCGAGTACGCCACCTCTTCCCGAGATCACTCTTTAGGAAAATGGTACAATCATCGGTGCTCTGCCACACAGACTACTGCAATGGTACAGTAGCAGGGTGTAAGGGCTTTGTCTTGAGAAAACTGCAGACTGCCCAAAATACGGCGGCGAGGCTTGTCTTTAATAAAGCTCGGTTCGATAACGCGATGCCTCTTCTTGCTAAACTTCACTGGCTCCCGATTAAGGAGCGCATTGAAATCAAGGTATGCACCATGGTCCATAAAATCATCCACGGGGAAGTCCCAAGTTATATACTGAATATGATTGACTTGCCGGCCAGGAATGCTGACCCGGCTTCCAGATTATATCTCACCTTGCACTACCCCTGCTGGAAAGGCTGTAAGCACGGATCTATTCAAGCGTCCAGCTTTCCCTTCATCAGTGCGCATCTATGGAATGCTCTTCCTAGAGACATCACTAGTCTGAGGGACTATCTGACCTTTCGCAAGGCTCTAAAAACACTTCTGTTTTCCAAAGCATTTTCTCCGGGCACAACATAGGCCACTGCCTCTACCAGCTGACTACTGTGGATCCTGTTTAGTCCTGTTCTTATGTACTGTTATATGTAACGTTTCCTTTCTTTCTTGCCCTTCTACTCCACTATTCTCATTTGTATCTGGTTTCCTCGGAGCTCTTTCTCTCTCCAGGTTCTGTAAGCCACATTGATCCTGCATGTCTGTGGGGATAATGTGGAGTATAAATAAATAAATACTAACCTTAATGGACCAATTTACTTCAATTTTTTGAAGGAGTAAACAAACATGTGGACAAAGGGGAGCCGGTTGATATTGTGTATCTGGATTTTCAAAAGGCGTTTGATAAGGTACCTCATGAAAGGCTACAGAGGAAGTTGGAGGGTCATGGGATAGGAGGAAATGTCCTATTCTGGATTAAAAACTGGTTGAAGGATAGGAAACAGAGAGTGGGGTTAAATGGGCAGTATTCACAATGGAGAAGGGTAGTTAGTGGGGTTTCTCAGGGGTCAGTGCTAGGACCGCTGCTTTTTAATATATTTATAAATGATTTAGAGATGGGAGTAACCAGCGAGGTAATTAAATTTGCTGATGACACAAAGTTATTCAAAGTCGTTAACTCGCGAGAGGATTGTGAAAAATTACAGAAGGGCCTTACGAGACTGGGAGACTAAATGGCAGATGACGTTTAATGTGAACAAGTGCAAGGTGATGCATGTGGGAAAAAAGACCCCGAATTATAGCTACGTCATGCAAGGTTCCACGTTAGGAGTTACGGACCAAGAAAGGGATCTGGGTGTCGTCGTCGATAATACATTGAAAACTTCTGCTCAGTGTGCTGCTGCGGCTCGGAAAGCGAATAGAATGTTGGGTATTATTAGGAAAGGTGTGGAGAACAGGTGTGAGGATGTTATAATGCCGTTGTATCACTCCATGGTGCGACCGCACCTTGAGTATTGTGTTCAATTCTGGTCGCCGCATCTCAAGAAAGATATAGTAGAACTGGAAAAGGTGCAGCGAAGGGCGACTAAAATGATAGCGGGGATGGGACGACTTCCCTATGAAGAAAGACTAAGGAGGCTAGGGCTTTTCAGCTTGGAGAAGAGACGGCTGAGGGGAGACATGATAGAGGTATATAAAATAATGAGTGGAATGGAACAGGTGGATGTGAAGCGCCTGTTCACGCTTTCCAAAAATACTAGGACTAGGGGGCATGCAATGAAACTACAGTGTAGTAAATTTAAAACAAATCGGAGAAAAGTTTTCTTCACCCAATGCATAATTAAACTCTGGAATTCGTTGCCAGGGAACGTGGTGAAGGCGGTTGGCTTGGCAGAATTTAAAAAGGGGTTGGACGGTTTCCTAAAGAACAAGTCCATAGATCGCTACTAAATGGACTTGGGAAAAATCCACAATTTCGGGAATAACATGTATAAAATGTTTGTACGTTTGTCACGTTCACTAAACAGGAACTGGGTTTGTGAGCCCTTGGGCCACTGCCGAGGAGCAGCAGTGGCAGGCAAAACCACCCCACACCAGAAGCAAGGCAGAACAGACGTACCGGCAAATCCAGGCTAGGTCTCTGGCGGTCAGCCAGCAAGCAGAAGACAGGTCCAGGCAAAGGTTCAAAAGGCAGGCGGCAAGCAAAACAAAGTCCAGTTCCAGGCAAAGGTTCAAAAGGCAGGCTGCAAGCAAAAAACAAAGTCCAGGTCCAGACAAAGGTTCAAAAGGCAGGCGGCAAGCAAAGCAAAGTCCAGGATCAGGCAAGGTTCAAAAGGCAGGAAACCAGCAAACACAGAAACAGGTCCAGACAAAGTCTCTCAGGCAGAAGTGCATAAGCACCCACGAACCAGGGCCTAAGACGCAATGCAAAGGCAAAGCAGCCAGGTTTCAGAATGGCTAATAAGCCCAGCAGCACCTGGAGCTCAGCTGCAACCATCACCAGGAAACTACGGGTGCTGTGTAGGTTCAATCCGAGCAAGCAAGTCTGGCAGCCCGGAAGATCCGGACCGGACTGGGAGGAAATCTGGAACGGGTGACGGTCCACAGCAGCCACCGGTTCTGGCCACCAGAGGGCAAGGTGAGCACAGACGTAACAACGTTTGGGTAGCTTGCCAGGTGCCCTTGACCTGGATTGGCTGCTGTCGGGGACAGGATGCTGGGCTCGATGGACCTTTGGTCTTTTCCCAGTATGGCATTACTTATGTACTTATATAAGACAAGAAGCTGATGGGAGGATAACTGACATCTGATTGCCAATGATCGGTCTTATGAACCTGAATTATTTGTCTCAATAAAGGAAACTTAAATGACCACTCTGCTATGAAGTGTTAAATTAGCAGCCTGAGTCCATAATTCTGTTATAGAATTGGTGCTAAGTACTAGGCATAGTTTATAGAATATGCCTAACCATTTTATAGAATATGCCTAGCGACCATGCCTGCTCCTAACTCTAGACGTGTCTTTTTGTGCCAAGTAAAATTTGGTGTAAATACTGGTCCGCCCCAGGTACAAGCTGCTGGAGGGTGAAGAGAGCAGCCACGCGCCTGTCGGCTCCGCTGGTTCCCTGCTCCCTCTGCCCCGGAACAGGTTACCTCCTGTTCCAGGGCAGAGGGAGCAGGGAGCCAGCTGAGCCGACAGGCACACGGCTGCTCTCTGCATTCTTCCAGCAGCCAAGAATACACCCGGAGGGGGGGGGGGGCTTGATGTGCCGGGGAGGGGGTGTCATTGCGCCGGGGGGGGGGGGGGGCTTGATGCGCTGGGGAGGGGGGTGTCATTGCGCCGGGGGGAGATGTCGTGCTAGGATCGCCACTGGTTTGGTTTTTTTTTTTTGGGTGTGTTCCTTTACAACATAATTTTGTAGAACTTGTTTTCCCTTCTATCTATATACAATGTTATCTGTTTTTGTAGGCTGCTAACAAGAATTGAAGATTACTGCAGACAATAAATTCAATTCACTCAAGTGAAGATCTTAGAATAAATTCTGGCAGTGAAATGTTTTACCAAATTTCATGAATTTTAATACTCGTAACCAGTGTTTGAATAAATACACAAGACTCCAGGGCCCGACACATCCCAGGAAAAATGGGAAAACGTAGGCAGGTCAATATTCAAAAAGCAGTTATACTTCTGGCACCATCCCGAATACATACCAACCTTTAAAAATTGGGGGTATTCTATTTATGGTGTTATTGGGATAACATTATGGTGGTTTTAGAGGGACTAGTCATATCTGAGTTGTGCATAAACCGGTACTTAAATGTTTATCTTGCATAAATCGCTACATTCCCATTTTACAAAGCTGATATATGCATGTCAAAAATCTAAGTATTTCAGTGACAGTCTGAAAGGATGAGGGAGGAGGGGTGGGCTAGGTGAGAAACAGAGAGGGCTGAGAGGATGGGGGACAGGGAGATATGCATGGTGATCAGAGGGTGACAAAGCCGTGAAATTTAATGGTTTATAATGGGCCGTCTGGTGGGTGTCAAAATATTTAATCATTTTGACTTCAAAGGTCTTGCGTTCCTTATATATGCTGTTACTTATCAAAATTTGCTTATTTCTGATCTGACGAAGAAGGGCTACCTTCGAAAGCTAATCAAAAAATGTATTAAGTTAGTCCAATAAAAAAGGTATCATCTTATTTTCTTTTCTATGTTTTATTTTATTCTATTTCTATTGACTATCCAATTGAGGAATGCAAGAGCAACTCCTTTGTACAGTGCCGCATATGATCGCTGAAGTAGCCAAATAGCCTCCCACTTGCCCAGAAAACTTAGAATTCAAGCCTTGCTCCCCACAGGACGGCCTTTCTTCCCTTGCCTCCATGGCTACATTAGCTGTGCCAGTGAAGAGGATTTATTATGTGGGGGAGAGAGAGAGGGAACTGGTATTTATCTTACAAAAAGGCCCATTGTTCGATCAGGCCGCATTTGCTCAAATGTTTACTCTTCCACTGCAAAGCTGAAACAGGAAATAAAGGGTCAGGGAGGCCCTGATGCGGAGCAATGATTTTTCATTCATCTATTCACCTCAGGCCAAGACTCCAGCTGGAGGCCATTCCTTCTTGGGGGGTTCTTTTTTTGTTTTTTTTTCAGAGGGATAAGACATCTGGTAGTAAATAACACTCAGCTAATTCTTCAAGGTCCAGTTGCTAGGCTCTAGCAGGCACCCTTTGGCCACCTCTAGAACAGTTTTGACAAGGGTGCAAAGAGTGTGGGGGAGGGGGAAGAATTCTTTTTACTTGGTTCTTCTTAACCTTAACAGCGCCTTGGGCCTTGCTAACAGCATTTGGCCTTTCGCCTAGGACAGGGCCATGCTGGAGTTGTCTTTCAGGGTAATAACTCTCAAAGCTCAAAGTCAGAACAAAGAGAAAGGCAATTAGCATGCAAACCTTTTGTAGATTATAGGTTTTCTGTGTCACACTGAGGGGCCGATGATCAGAAGCAAACGAAGGAGCTAGAGGCCAATAGCACTGTACTAGCCCCCCGTGTTTGCTACCGACCCAGGATCAGAGCCCCCGAGCGTGTGAAACAATGCACTCGCAGGCTCTGACCGCAAATAGCATGCAAATCCATGCTAAACTTATTCCTCCCCAATGCTCAGCGGACAGCGTGCCAAGCAATGGAGGGTTGAGTGACTGTCCAAGATCACAAGGAACAGCAGTGGGATTTGAACCCTGGCTTTCCTTGTTTTCAGCACAGGGGTCCTCAACTCAGTCCGTGGCACACACCATATCAGTCTGGTTTTCAGGCTACTCACAATGAATATTAATGAGATATATTTGCATGTACTGCCTCCTATGTATGCAAATCTATCTCATGCATATTCATTGTGAGTATCCCGAAAACTAGATTGGCTTGGTGTGTCCCAGTGGCGTAGCCACAGGTGGGCCTGGGTGGGCCAGGGCCCACAGGGCTCAGGCCCACCCAACAGTAGCACACGTTTAGCGGTAGCTGGTGGGGATCCCAAGCTCAGCCAGCTGAAGACTTCCCCTTAATGGTAACGAAAACACTACTCTCCATGATACCAGAACCTGCGCATGCTCAGTTTTCAGCGCATACCTGCTGCAGACTGCCATGGTGGAAAGAAGCATTTCCCCGCCAGCTGAAATATTTTTGTTGGTGGTGGTTGGGGGGAAGAGCACTTGGTGTCCACCCACTTCTTGCCTAGGCCCACCCAAAATTTGTAGTCTGGCTACACCCCTGGTGTGTCCTGAGGACTGGGTTGAGAACTGGGGAGGGGGGGGGCCTGATAGAGCACAAAGGATGGGTGTGGCTGGGGGGGGGGGGGGCTAGCAGGAGATCAGATAGGAAGAAAGCACAGCAGAAAATGTGAGGGGCAAAGGTTTCAGACTGGGGCAGAAAAGCTAACATACCACTTTGCAACTCTCTGCTCTCCTTCAGAACATGACCAAATCCACCTCTCCGCTCTTCAACTCAGCAAAAGCACAAATAGGTCCAAAGCAGGGGCATAGCCAGACAACAGATTTTGGGTGGGCCTAGGCAAGAATTGGGTGGGCACCAAGTGTTCCCTCCCCCCCAAAAAAATCTGAGCTGGTGGGAAAACGCTGCTTTCCACCTTGGCAGAAGCATGCACTATAAACTGAGTATGCGCAGGTGCCGGTGTTGTGGAGAGTAGCATTTTCGTTACCATCAGGGGGAAATCTTCAGCTGGCGGAGCTTGGGATTCCCACCAGTTACCACTAAACATGTGCTACTGTTGGGTGGGCCTGAGCCATAAATGGGTGGGCTCTGGCCCACCCAAGCCCACCTGTGGCTACGCCACTGGTCCAAAGACAGGTTCTGGCTGTGGTTATTCACTTTTATAGCAGGTCTAAATTGAGACATTTTCATTTCCGCCACAAAACCTCCATCTTGTAACACTGCCTATGCCCCGCCCCCAAAATGACCTCAAAATACCCTTTCTCAAAACACCTTCTTGGGCTCACACACACCACTTAGGTGTTTTCAAATTTTGACTTTGATTATGGCACTTTGTACATTTTTGCCAGAAAAATGTCTATCTGGTCTCTTTCAGACATTTTTCTGTTTTGAAAATGAGCTCCATGGCTACTTGATGAATGAATATTATTCTGGGGTCCTTTTACTAATCCACGTAGGCACCTACGCGTGCCCAACGCCCGGTTACTGTATGGCCCTTGCGGTAATTTCAATTTTGGCGCACGTCCGCTATGCGCGTCTGAAACATATTTTTTATTTTCTGGTGCGTGGCAGCTACGCATGCCAAGTGGCATTTGACGCGCGTAGAACATTACCGCCCGTTTACCGCATGAGACCTTACCGCTAGATCTCAGACCCAAAATGGACGCGCGGCAATTTTCATTTTGCCGCACGTCCCTTTTCGGCAAAACAAAAAAAGGCATTTTTTTGTAGGTGTGCTAAAAAAATTATTCTGCGCGCACCTAAAACGTGCGTCTACAATACCGCAGGCCATTGTTCAGCGCACCTTAGTAAAAGGACCCCTCTGTGCGTTAAACTCATAGAAGAATCCCTTTTCCTTTCCTCCTCTTTATGTATGTTTGGTCACCTTTTGATTTTAAAATGCTGACACGGTACATATCCTTCTTCCTGTGTCTGATATCTCTAGTTACAAAATTGAGTGAGCAAAGGTTTCCTGGGCCGGTCTGACCTCTGAACTGCAAAGTTCATTGATCATTACAAGGAGCAAAAGTCTGATGACTTTCAAATGTTTGTCATGAAGGTTCCAAGAAACGAGAGTTCCATGAAAGAGTTAGTTTCAAAATATTGTCCAAGCTCTAGGACAAACTGGGATGTTATTATTTTGTGCTGTAACAAGGATCACCTCCATCTACCTTGAGTAAATGTACCCAGTCAAATTGCGGCATCTTAGGGGTTCTTTTATTTATTTATTTATTAGGATTTATTTACCACCTTTTTGAAGGAATTCACTCAAGGCGGTGTACAGTAAGAATAGATCAAACATGAGCAACAGGCAATTACAGCAGTAAAAATATTCAAAAACAATACAAATTATGGCATGGAGGGGCATAATTGAACGAAAACGCCTATCTCCATGGGCGTTTATCTCCAAGAACGGGTCCGTGAAGGGGCGGACCGAACCGTATTTTGGGAAAAAATAGACGCCCATGTTTTATTCAACAATGTGTGAGCTGGGCGTTTTTGTTGTTCAGCGATAATGGAAAATGAAAGCGCCCAGCTCAAAAACGAATAAATCCAAGGCATTTGTTCGTGGGAGGGGCCAGGATTCGTAGAGCACTGGTCCCCCTCACATGCCAGGACATCAACCGGGCACCCTAGGGGGCACTTTTACAAAACCAAAAAAAAAGGTAAAAGAGCTCCCAGGTGCATAGCACCCTTCCCTTGTGTGTTGAGCCCCCCAAATCCCCCTCAAAACCCACTGCCCACAAGTCTACACCATTACTATAGCCCTAAGGGGTGAAGGGGGGCACCTACATGTGGGTACAGTGGGTTTGGGGGGGTTGGACGACTAATAAGCATTAAGCAGCACAATTGTAACAGGTGGGGGGGGGATGGGCCTGGGTCCACCTGCCTGAAGTCCACTGCACCCCTAACAACTCCTCCAGTGACCTGCATACTGCTGCCAGGGAGCTGGGTATGACATTTGAGGGTGAAAATAAAAAGTTGTGAAACATCATTTTTTGTGGTGGGAGGGGGTTAGTGACCACTGGGGGAGTCAGGGGAGGTCATCCCCGATTCCCTCCAGTGGTCATCTGGTCATTTAGGGCACTTTTTGGGGCCTTATTCGTGAAAAAACAGGGTCCAGGAAAAGTGTCCTAAATTCTAGCTAAAAACGCATACTTTTTTCCCATTATCGGTGAAATGCACCCATCTTTGTTCGGCAGATAACCACGCCCCAGTTCCGCCTTCGCCACACCTTTGACACGCCCCCATCAACTTTGTCCGCATCCGCGACGGAGTGCAGTTGAAAACGTCCAAAAATCGGCTTTCGATTATACCGCTTTATTCGTTTTTGTGAGATAAACGTCCATCTCCCGATTTAGGTCGGAACTTGGGCGTTTTTCTCGTTCGATTATAAGCAGGATGGTGTACTACTTACAATGTCAACATAATATGTAATAGAACATTTTAATTGATAGTGAAGAGTAAAGCAAAGATGGAACATATAGATAGGTAAGAAAGTAAGTTGATTGATTTCAAGAAGGTTGCACATGAGGTCAGAGAAATGGTTAAATGTTATCTCAGCTAGAGTAGGAGTGGATAAACTTGTCCTGCTGCAGTATATGCAGCCCGTTTCACTCCTTGTGTGTGTGTGAGACTAACCAGTTAGTTACTTCTTCCATTAAAGGCTTGGTTGAAGAGCCAAGCTTTCACCTGCTGACAGTCTTGTGTTAAGCTAAGCCTTTCAGGCAATGCATTCCAGAATGTGGGGGCTACTCTGGAGAAGGCTTGCTCGCGGGTATCACATCGTGTAATGTCTTTTGGAGAGGGCGTAGTTAGTGAAAGTCCTTGGGAGGACCTTAGTGTCCTTGGTGGTGTGTGGAGGATCATCCTATTCTTCAGATACTTGGGGCCTTGAAGATCAGACATAGAGTTTTAAATTTAGCCCTGTATTGTACTGGTAGCCAATGAAGGTTTTGCAAAAATGGTGTGATGTGGTCACGTCGTTTGCAACCTTCTATGAGTCATAAGTACATAAGTAGTGCCATACTGGGAAAGACCAAAGGTCCATCTAGCCCAGCATCCTGTCACCGACAGTGGCCAATCCAGGTCAAGGGCACCTGGCACGCTCCCCAAACGTAAAAACATTCCAGACAAGTTATACCTAAAAATGCGGAATTTTTCCAAGTCCATTTAATAGCGGTCTATGGACTTGTCCTTTAGGAATCTATCTAACCCCTTTTTAAACTCCGTCAAGCTAACCGCCCGTACCACGTTCTCCGGCAACGAATTCCAGAGTCTAATTACACGTTGGGTGAAGAAAAATTTTCTCCGATTCGTTTTAAATTTACCACACTGTAGCTTCAACTCATGCCCTCTAGTCCTAGTATTTTTGGATAGCGTGAACAGTCGCTTCACATCCACCCGATCCATTCCACTCATTATTTTATACACTTCTATCATATCTCCCCTCAGCCGTCTCTTCTCCAAGCTGAAAAGCCCTAGCCTTCTCAGCCTCTCTTCATAGGAAAGTCGTCCCATCCCCACTATCATTTTCGTCGCCCTTCGCTGTACCTTTTCCAATTCTACTATATCTTTTTTGAGATACGGAGACCAGTACTGAACACAATACTCCAGGTGCGGTCTTGCTGCTGCATTTTACTAGGCTAGGGTAAAAAGAAACCTTAGCAGCCCTTACATGGGTGTTTACTGTGTGTTAAGGCCATTTTTACTGAAGCAGGAAAAATGGCAGATTTTCCAATTTTCCTATTAATGGCCATGCTTTTTACCGCAGCTTATTAAAAGGACCCTTAAAAAAAAATACTACCAGAACTGTACACAACTCAACCTGAATGTCTCAATTCCAGTTTTGATGGTCAGAATATTTTGTTGAAATATCCAGTACTAGGAATGTGCATTTCTTTTAAACGGAAATGAAAAATGCAATGAAATACGTTTGTTTTGGTTTGCTTCAAAATGGAACAAAAAAATACCACAACAAAATTCACGCAAAGAGCAAAACTTGTTGGCAAACAGCGCACACTAAAACCGAAAAGAAAACAAAAGGAAGTAAAAGAATAAAATGATAAACTCGTAACCCCCTGAATGGCACACACACACACAAAAAAAATCACAATGTCCACATGCCTATTCTCTACCCCAAGTAGGAATGGGCAATCATTAGCATGCGTTTGATTTGTTAATGCAACTTAAAAACTTTAGCGCATGCAACATTATTAACATAGTAACATATAAATTAACATATGTACAATAGATTTGTGCACATTAAAAAAGTTATTCAAATGAATGTGTGAAGCAAACTGAAAAGCTGCAGACAAATCAAGGGAAAATGCCAAACCAATCAAAAAAGAACTGAAAAGTTTTCGCTTGTGAACATCGCTGGTGGTAGGGATGTTCACTCGTTAGTGGGCATTCAGTTTATGTCTTAAAACAATTTGTGCAAGTGTGTTTAAGTTGATTAGTATACGTTAAAAAGTTTTAATGTATGTTAATTTAATTAAAACAAATGTGTGTAATGAACTGAAAAATTTGGGGATGCATGCCAAACAGTGGCGTAGCCACAGGTGGGCCTAGGTGGGCCGGGGCCCACCCACTTAGGGCTCAGGCCCATCCAACAGTAGCACATGGTTATGAAAATGCTGCTCTCCACAATACTGGCACCTTCGCATGCTCAGTTTTCAGCGCATGCCTGCTGCAGACTTCCAAGGTGGAGACTGGAGAGAAGCTGAGATATTTTTTGCTGTGGGGGTGGGGGACAGAACATTTGGTGCCCACCCACTTCTTGCCTAGGCCCACCCAAAATCTGCTGTCTGACTACGCCCCTGAATTGCCAAACCAAATCTGCTGTCTGACTACGCCCCTGAATTGCCAAACCAAACATTTTGTCCTGTCTACATCCCTCGCTAGTGTCAGGCAACAAACACTAGGAGTAAATGTCCACTGTGGGGCGTAGCTATACACCCAATTTTGGGTGGGCCTGGGCCCAAGATGGGTGGGCAGAAGAGCTCTGCCTTGTCCCACAAGTGATTTGGTCTCTCCCTCTCTCACCTGCATGCCATATGGTCTCTCAAACGTCCCCTCCACCCCCCCATACCTTTTAAATAGCAGATTTTCACCGGCAGCGAGCAGCAACTAATACACACTGCTCATATTGGCCCCACAGCCTTCCCTCTGATGCAACTTCCTGTTTCCACATAAGTGGGACTACATCAGAGGGGAAGGCTGTGGGGCCGGTGCAGCAGTATGTATCAGTCGCTGCTCGCTGTAGGCGAAGACCTGCTATTTACAAGGTATGCAGGAAGGACAGTTTTTGGGAGTTTTCGGCTGGTGGGGCTTGGGGATGCCTGAAAACCACATTATAGGTGTGCTGCTACTGGGTGGGCCTTAGCCCAAAGTGGGTGGGACTGGGCCCACCCTTGGCTACACCACTGGTGATGCCTTTTCATATTTTAGAAGTCATAGTTTAGGAATGTATTAAATCGTAGCGTGATTTTCTCAAATGCTGTGCTAAATGGCCTGCAATTTTAGCCATCTAATGTCATTTGCACACAAACCCCTCATTCCATAACAGGTCACTTAAATTTGTGCCTATTGCATGTGTAAATTTATGCCTACTGATATTCAAAAGCCCCATAACCATCTATCCGGCGGTTAGCGGCTAGCAGATAGGCGGTTAAATCGGCCGACATAACCAGCTATCCGCTGCTTTTTCTGCCCCACTTTAGCAGCTGTATTTGGCCACGTGACTTCATGGGATATCGTTGGCTGGTTAGAAGATAACCAGCTATGTCTAAATATAAACATGGCCTGTTATCTTCTAACCGACCAAAAATAAACTGAATATTCATTGCCAGTCACCGGAAACGGCCCAGCATTGAATATCCAGGATTAGCGGTGACCGCGGGATTTAGCCCTGCTAACTCCTGCAGTCTGAAGATCGGCCCCATGAAATACTACCATCCAGGAGGGTACATTTACACTGTCCCTCATCATAGTACCTAAAGAGTAGTCTATAATTACGTGCTCAACTTACAAGGAGGTCCTTTTACCAAGCTGCAGAAAAAAAGAACTTGTGCTAGTCACAGGGGCCATTTTTCCCGTGTGTCAGGGCCCTTTTTACTGCAGCAGGTAAAAAGCCCCCAGACACACATGGCCATGCGGTAAGAGAACTCTTACCGCATGGCCTTCTGGCAGGGAGCCCTTACCGCCACCCATTGAGGTGACGATAAGGGCTCCCGGTTGTAACCAGGCAGTGCACAGCAATGCCCAATTACCGCTGGGTTACCGCTGGGCAAGCCATTTCTAGGGGTTTTCTTTTTCCCCCAGAAATGGCGTGCGCTCGGGGCATAACTACCACCAGCAGCCGCATTAGGCCAGCGGTAGTCCTGATTTAGGGTTCGGTAAGCCCACGTTGGGCTTACCAACGCTTTGTAAAATACCCCCATAGTGCGTAATTGTTATGGGGGTGTATGCATGAGTGGCACACGAATGGTCCATTGGCTGGGCAACTTACAGAATACCGGTAGTTGTACACATTTATGCGAGCCATAGATCTGTTGTAAATGTTTGCACCTTAATAAAATAGGCTCACTACCCCCAGTAATATGGTATCTAAACGGTGTCACCATGTTGTCGAATTGCCTCCAAAAGGTTTATTGCTTTGATCTTAAGGGAGAGATCACTGTTGACCTTCTGTAAATGCTGGATTTGAGAGAGATCACCGTTGACCTTCTGTAAATGCTGGATTTCAGAGAAATCACTGTTGACCTTCTGTAAATGCTGGACTTCAGAGAGATCACCGTTGACCTTCTGTAAATGCTGGATTTCAGAGAGATCACCGTTGACCTTCTGTAAATGCTGGATTTCAGAGAAATCACTGTTGACCTTCTGTAAATGCTGGATTTCAGAGAGATCACCGTTGACCTTCTGTAAATGCTGGATTTCAGAGATCTCACCATTGACCTTCTGTAAATGCTAGATTTCAGAGAGATCACCGTTGACCTTCTGTAAATACTAGATTTTCAGTGAGATCATTATTGACGTTCTGTAAATACTGGATATCAGCCCACCATCTATCTGCGATGTAGCAGTATTTGTCTTTCGTAGTCAATATTAACAGATGGCAAAAGGTGACAACACGGTTTACTTTTATGGACGTATCAATGTTATCTTTTCAAAGAACATTCAACTTTTCTACTTAGTCGATGCCAGTTCGCAGAACATGTTGTCCATTTGCTTTTATCAAGATGTAAACAAAAGCGAAGCATATTGCAAACCTTTAAAAACAAAAGTCTGAAATATGTGAGACTTTAACTCCTGACAGCTGTATTTACCGGTGCATTGATTTAATCGCACAGTTGGCAGGTAAAACAGAGGATCAAATGACCTACTTTAGTTTGAAGCTGTGATCAGCACTTTGAAGAGTTTAAAGCATAGGAAAAAAAATCGCCACAAGACCTGATTACTATCCAGTAGAAAAAGAAAAAGACAATGAGCTCCGTTTACTAGAAGTCATCTGCTTTTTGCTACTTGAGGAATAGATTGAAGGACAAGAATGAAAACTGAAAGTATTTTGCTTATGTAATGAATTTTCCATTGGTGTCACACTCAATCAAAATCTCCCAGACCTCCTATTATTTGGTAAAGAGAACACTGTATATAATTTTCACTGTTCACTGTGTCTTGTGGTGGTCAAGCAAGTTGTAAATTTAACAAAATAAAGTACATTTTAATAACGTTCACAAATCATTCCCCTGAGCAAATCTGAAAGGGCACCCTCGGTTTCTGGTTTAACCTATGAGTCTATCCATATGAAATATTATTTGCATAGAGTCTTCCATCTATTCATACGGACAGTAATTTTCAGTGGAAAATCAACCAAAAGTAGGCAGGCCATCAGGGTCAGGAGAGTGTTTATGTTGGAGGAGGAGGAAAATTTAAGTAGACCCCTATTGAAATTCTGCACACCTTATTCTGGATGTAATCTCTGGGATACTTTTTCCCAGGCCAATTTTTTTTTTAAAGAAAAGTATAGGCCAAAGAGCAAAAGTACTGAAGACTCTGCATCAATATGGCCAGTTTTATAAAAATTTCAATAGTAGTCGGGCACTATATATACTTATAACTTGAAGAGAGCTCACAATCACTCAGGCCCAGATGCACTAAACCTTAATGACCCTTTAACGAAGAAATTTTCAACCATAGCATGCATTAAAGGCAATTTTTTGACGACGCTAGCAGCTAACGAAAACGGAATGCAAACGAGTAACTACCATTGAAATGTGGACAATTCGGGATGCACTAACCATACCGACGATTGCACCAAATCATTTACCGTGAAAAATTTAACGTGAGGTCAGAGCTGTCGTTAAGGCCTGAGCTGTCATCTCCCCACTTCCCCCCTGCAGCATAAAAATCTAAGCTGGTGTGTTTAAAAACAAAAGTGAGATAAACAACACAAACACTGGCTCCCCGCTTCCCTCTGCATAAAATAGAAAATGAAAACAAAATCAAAAAAGGATCGGGAGGGGGCAAAGGCGCTCGTCAGGAGCATCCTGTATGGACGGCCTGTATGGACGGCCTTGCCCCCCCCCCCCGAGGTCCCCGCTGCTCCCCGCTTCCCCCTGCATTGGAAAATCAATATTTTAGCAGCCCCAACCCCTCCCTTCCTTTCTCTCTACTTTCTCCCACAGCTCCGCCTCCCGCCATCCTCTGCCCCGTGCCCCGCCCCCTGAGGTCGTCGCCGCCGCTCCCCCCCCTCCACCGGGCCCCCCTCCGCCTTATCGGGCCTACGCAGCGCCTCTCACCTCTGTGTGAAGGCGTTGCACAGGTAAGAAGAACATCTGATCACCGCGAGTCTTCAGGACATCTCTCCTTCCCGTCAGACGGGGGCGGGCCCAGGTCAGGGAAGGAGAGACATCCTGAAGACTTGCGATGATCAGATGGTCTCCTTGCCCGTCTCCTCTAAAAAATATATAGTAACTAGTAAAAGAAGCCCGTTTCAGAGCAAATGAAACGGGCGCTAGCAAGGTTTTCGTCGCCAACACCCCCCCCCCTCCCTGGCCAACCCCTTCGTTGTTCTGCCATTGATCCGCCCTCGAGGGCGGGGCCCGGAGCGATTTCCCACCCCCCCGCCTCCCTGCCTCCCTCCCTGCCAACCCCTTCGTTGTTCTACCATTGCTCCACCCTCGAGGGCGGGGCCCGGAGCGATTTCCCACCCCCCGCCTCCCTGCCTGCCAACCCCTTCGTTGTTGTGCCATTGCTCCGCCCTCGAGGGCGGGGCCCAGAGCGATTCTGGTGGCTTCACCATCACGAACCTTCAAACTTTTTTGAAGGAAGTCAGAGCTTGGCTTCACTGACGTCAGTGTCCTCAGAACGTTGAGGGTGAGTTTTATTATAGTAGAAGATAATTCTTAGCTACTGACAGTACTATTATGTACCGATACACATCTTGACCGTTACTAATCAAGAGTATTTCTGACAGGCGGCGTCTAAGATGGCCGCCATCTCTTTACAAGGCAGGCTTTATAGCCAATCAAATCCTCTTGTGACGAAAAGCACCAATCGCAACTCCAAGACCGAACAGCTGACTGGTATTTAATAGATAGAGTAATTAAGAACCACTCATTTAACTACGGATAATCTCAGATGAGTGTTTGCCATTCAATTTCACGATTTTACCCATATTTAAGGTAAAACTCCAGAATTGTTCTCTGAAATTTAGTATTTTTTCAACGTCGCCTCCCTCTCACCCTTCTTTTACTTGATCTATTATTCGCCATTGTAAGTCTGATATTTGATGTTGACAATCTACCCAATGTTGTACAAGCGGGGCCTCTAATTTATTGGTAAGAATCCTAGATTTATGTTCAGTAAGCCGTATTTTTATTGCTCTCATACTTCTCCCTACATATATTTTCTTGCAGGGGCATTGGATACTATATACCACCATTTTGGTGGAACAGCCCGAATCAGTAAATGATTTAATTCTACGATGTAATTGAAGGTCAGTCCATATCGATCCAGTTATCGAGGTTCGATACCACTGACAGTGTTCATATATCGTAAAAACCCAGCATATAGCACAACATCATTCTATTTATTTATTAGGACGTATTACCCGCCTTTATGAAGAAATTCGCCCAAGGTGGTGTGAAACAGGTGTTGCGTCACACAAACAACTTATATTGTAATTAACAGAAGCTCTGGGAAATTCATGCTCAGCTCTATTCTTCAAAGGACATAACAACAGTAAAATGACTGAATGTGAGGATCTGATACTTTTTTCTTTTTCTTAATATTTAAAAATGTATATTTTTGTTTTACCGTGTCTTCTAGTTAGGCCAGTATTTCTTATGTTATTAACATGAGTACAGGTTTTCTTTTGTCGTCCTTTCTCTTTGCTTCTGTTTTACTTTTTTCCATGAGTTGTTGTTCATTCTTTTCGGCACGCGTCCGAAAAATAATTTTTACTTTCAGACGCGTGTATTGGACGCGCGCCAAGTGGTATTTGACGCACATAGGTCATTACCACCCAGTTACCGCATGAGACTTTACCACTATGTCAATGGCTGGTGGTAAGGTCCCAGACCCAAAATGGACGCGCAGCAATTTTCATTTTGCCACATGTCCATTTTCGGCAAAAGTTTTAAAAAGGTATTTTTTACAGGTGCACTGAAAAATGATTCTACGCACACCCAAAACACGCGTCTACACTACCACAGGCCATTTTTCAGTGTACCTTTGTAAAAGGGCCCCTCTATATATCGCACCTTAATTTCCGCATAGAAATCGAAGCGTATTCTATAATAATGCGAGTAACTTAATAGGTTAACTAATTAATCAGCCCTGTTAATTGAATGTTAAAAAACAATTATAAGCACCAATTGTCATTCATTACATTTTACACGCACAACTCGCAAAGCATATTCTATAATGTGGTGCTTGTAGATTCCAAGTCGTACAGTTGAAAAGGGGGCGCGGAATGGGCGTTTCTTAAATCCATGTGCATTATTACAGAATACACCTGCTCTGCACCTAATTTGGGTGTCGAGCAGTGGCATACAGAGGGTGGGGTGGTCTGCCAAGGGTGCACACCGCTGGAGGGGTACAGAAATCAGCCATGAGGCTGTCGGCTCCGCTGGTTCCCTGCTCCCTCTGCCCCCTCTGCCCCTGCTCCCAGCAGGTAAGAATGCACCCGAGGGGGCTTAGGTGATACGCTGGAGGGGTGTTGATGTGCCAGGGGAGTGTTGATGCGCCGTGGGGGTGTCGTGCTGCGCCTAGGGGGGACGGACACCGCTGCATCCGGTGGGTGGGGGTGTGCAGCGGCGATCCGCTCCGGGTGGCAACAGACCAAGGATCGCCACTGGTGTCAGGATTTACACCAAGTAAAACATGGCCTAATTGGACGCGACCAAATTTGGTCACGTGGCGAGGTGCTCAGTGTATTCTATATACCACATGGAAATTTAAGCCTATTCTCTAAAATTTAGGTGTACTTTAGAGAATACGCCTAGGCATATTTTTTTTCCATGCAGATTTTTCAGGTGCCGTATATAGAATCTAGCCCATAATATATTTCAAGAAACGTTGGGATGCACAATCGACAATTATTTAGTGAACGAAGAACCCTTGAAGATGCATACGGAGTTATCAGATGAGAAAGGTATGCCAGTACACAAGGGTCAACACCTTACATTGAGTACGGGAGACTATAGGGAGCTGGTGTAGTTTAATGAGAAAGGGAGTGAGTGTTTCGATTAAACCTATTAGTTTGTGAAAAGATACGAGCAGCTGCATGTATCTTTATACAACAGCACTCAAGTAGATGCCTAGTTACCCTCTTAAACCAGGTGTGTTTTAAAGTCACGCTTCACATGTTGTTGCATTAAAAGTTAGAAGTTTTATATAACCCATGATAAAGAGTTAATGAGCCATTCAACTTTTGTTTATGGCCCAAGTAATCTCTGAGGTCTTTTTCCTCCAGTATTACTTGTTATATATAGAGAAGTCACTCTGAATTGACAGCAGATTTATTTTATTGTTTGGAAGTCACGTAACCCTCCGTTGCCTCAGGCACCAATTTAGATCATAAGCCCTTCAGGGAAATGCTCAGCATACCTGAATGCAACTCATCTTGAGCGACTACTGAAATCTATGAGCTAAATCCAAAGAAATAAATTATATGTGTGTTTAGAACATAAGAGTAGCTATACTGGGTCAGACCAATGGTCCATCTAGCCCAGAATCCTGTTTTTCAAACAGTGGCCAAGCCAGGTCACAAGTACCTGGCAGAAACCCAAATCGTTGCAACATTCCTTGTAGTACCCCAAAGAATAGCAAGATTCTGGAATCCTAAAGAGTGACAAGATTCCATGCAGAGTCTCAAAGAGTAACAACATTCCATGAAGAACCCCAAAGAATAACAAGATTCTGGAATCCTAAAAAGTGACAAGATTCCATGCAGAATCTCAGAGTAGCAACATTCCATGTAGAACTCCAAAGAATAGCAAGATACTGGAATCCTAAAGAGTGACAAGATTCCATGCAGAATCTCAAAGAGTAGCAACATTCCATGTAGACCCCAAAGAATAGCAAGATTCTGGAATCCTAAAGAGTGACAAGATTCCATGCAGAATCTCAGAGTAGCAACATTCCATACTATAAACCCCAGGGTAAGCAGTTGCTTCCCATGTCTTAAGCGGTCTTGAATGCTAAAAATGTATAGGGACAGGCTTATGAACCTCAACATGTATACGCTGGAAGAGAGGAGGGAGAGAGGAGACATGATAGAAACGTTTAAATATCTCAAGGGCATTTATGTACAGGAAGAGAGCCTTTTTCAAATGAAGGAGAGCTCTGGAATGAGGGGGCATATGACAAAGTTAAGAGGGAATAGGCTTAGGAGTAACCTAAGGAAGTATTATTTCACAGAAAGGGTGGTGGAGGTGGTGGAGTCAAGGACTGTTCCAGAATTTAAAAAGACATGGGATAAGCATATGGGATCGCTAAGGAACAGGAAGAATTAGGGGTTTCAGAGGATGGGCAGACTGGATGGGTCATATGACCTTTATCTGCTGTCATGTTTCTATGTTTCTATGTCTGTCTCAGTATTGGAATTTGTCCAATCCTTTTTTAACTCAGATACACTAACCACTGTTTCTACTTCCTCTGGCAAAGAGTTCCAGAGCTTAACTTGAACTAAAATATGAGGTGCTTAAACCAGACTTTCGGGTCCACCGTAAAGTAATGTGAAGTAATTCAGACTGGAGCTGCCCTCTCCCAGCATCAACTTTCCTGCTGTGTTTTGAAGCAGCTGAAGTTGGGAAAACAACATTCGACAGATTAAATGAATCGATTTGGGGAATCTTTTGACACTGGGCCCAAATTTCCGACTAGCACACAATTTGGGTGCGCAGGGTATAGAATGGACTATCAGTGGAGGTGGTGGAGACTAAGACTATATCCAAATTCAAGAAAGCATATCTTATGCTTGAGTTGTTCTTGCTGTACACTGCCTTGGGTGAATTCCTTCAAAAAGATGGTAAATAAATTCCAATAAATAAATAATTAGAATTGTGCCAGTTGTGTGTCTAATTGTTAATTTAGGTGCCAATTGGCCTTAAGTACCAATAATAGACCTTAAGTGGTATTAATTTGTGCTAATTGGCACTACTTCGTAGTTACGCAGTTAGGGCTAGATTCTATATATGGCGACTGAAAATTCCACGTGGTAAACAAATATGCCTAGGTGTACTCTCTATAGTACGCCTAAATTTTATAGAACAGGTTTAAAAATCCATGTAGTATATAGAATACGCTGAGCACCTCTCTATGCGACTAAATTTGGTTGCGTCCATTTACACCATGTCTTACTTGGCGTAAATCCTGACACTAAAGAAGGCACAGAGTGGGTGCATTCTATAATAATAAGCGTAGATTTTAGAAATGCCCACGACCTGCCCATTCCACACCCATAACCACGCCCCCTTTTCAACTATGGAACTTTGAATTTATATGCATCACATTACAGAATACACTTAGTGAGTTGTGCACATAAATATTAATTAATGCCAATTAGTGCTGATAATTGCTTGTTAACATCCAATTAAGAGCGCTCATTAGATAGTTAACCAATTCATTTACACACATTGTTGTAGAATACGCTTCGGTTTCTGTGTGGAAATTAAGGCGAGATATATAGAGGGGGGGGGGGTTGATATTCCGCCAACAGCGTGTAGCATGTTGCTGACTGTTGCGAGTGCTAAACCAAGAAATTCAAAGTCAGGCCATGTCTAGGCACCAACATTGAATTTCTGGGAGCCAGATCACATATAACCAGCGGCGTACTGAGGGCAGGGCAGTGGGGGCGGTTCGCCCCGGTGCACGTTGTGAGGGGGGGGGCCATAGCCGCCGAGAGGGGGGGCAGGGGGCACAGAATTCCACGGGCCCAGGCCTCCAAGGGGGGCCCGGCGCCGCAGTCCCAACCGCCCTCCATCGTTGACTGTCTGCCCCCTGCATTGAAATTGCAGTCTTACCTCTGTGAAAGCAGCGCTGCAGGCAGCAGAACGCCTCCCTTCGGCCCTCCTTCCCTCCCTGTGTCCCACCCTTATCTGACGTAACTTTCGCGAGGGTGGGACACAAGGAGGGAAGGAGGGCCGAAGGGAGGCGTTCTGCTGCCTGCAGTGCTGCTTTCATGGAGGTGAGACTGCGATTTCAAAGCAGGAGGCCCGACCCGGTGGCGGACGGAGGGGGGGAGTGGCAGTGGCGACCTCGGGGGGGTGGAGGGGGAGAGCAGTGGCTGCGGCGATCTCAGGGGGGGAGCGGTGGCAACCTCATTGGGGGTGGAGGGGGGAGTGGCGGGGCGGTGAGGGCGGCAGGGGCGGGGCATGGGGGGTTCAGGAAGCAGTCATGTGGCTGTCGGCTCCGCCGGTTCCCTGCTCCCTCTGATATTACTTCCTGTTCCAGGGCAGAGGGAGCAGGGAACCGGCGGAGCCGACAGCCACAAGACTGCTTCCTGCACCCTAGGAGGTAAGAGCAACTTATCAGATTCAGGGAAGAAACAAAAGTGAACGTTTATACATAAAATAACCAAATTCTTCTTTTTCTAGCCAGTCATGGGTTTTGTAATACAGACTTTTGGTTTGCAACACCAGCATGTCTTCAGTTCCCATTCATTCTCCTTTCAGTTTGCAGTGCTGTAAGCCTGGGGGAGGAGGCGCGGGGGGGGGGGGGGGGAAGCTGCACCTGGGTGGCAGTCGACCAAGGAACACCCCTGCATATACTACTACTACTTAACATTTCTAGAGCGCTACTAGGGTTACGCAGCGCTGTACAAATTAACAATTAAGGACGGTCCCTGCTCGGAAGAGCTTACAATCTAAAGGACGAAATGTCAAGTTGGGGTAGATAAGTTTTCCTGAGAAGAGGTGAAGTGGTTAGGTGCCGAAGGCGATATTGAAGACATATAACCAGTTAAGTGCGACATTCAGCACTTAACCGACTATGGTGAACTGCGAAAAATAGGGCTGACTTTTATGTGGTCTTGTTTATGCAGTTAACCTGGCTTCCTGTTTCCACAGAGGTGGGACACAGTAGAATGAAGCGTCCGGTGCCGGTTGCACCATGGCAGGGCAGCCTATGGGAATCTCTGCCACCTCCACATCTTGTCCTGTACTGTGGTGCTTTCTTTTTGGGAGACATTACACAGTCAAATAAATGCATGTTTCCCTTTGCACCAGCCTTTGAGGAAGTGGCGTAGCTAGGTGGGGGCCATGGGGGCCTGGGCCCCTGGTTGGCTTGTGGGGGTCCCCAACCCTCGCCAGCTGAAGGCTTCATCCAGCGCCGCATTGCCTGCCCTGCTCTCTCTTCCTTTCACGTTGGGCATGCTCCTTTTACTGAAATTGATCGCGCTCAGTTTCACTAAAAGGAGCGTGCCGGATGTGAGGGGAAGAGAGAGCAGAGCAGGCAACGCGGCGGCGCTGGAGACCAGTGCTGGATGAAGTCTTCAGCTGGCGGGGGTTGGGGACCCCTGCCAGACAACCAGGGTTGGGGACCTCCACCAGCCAAGATGTTACAGCAGCAGCAGTGGGCGGCGGAGGGGGGGGGGCAGCGAGGCGGCAGAGGAGAGGCGGCAGCGGGGCACCTTGGGCTCTGGCCCCCTCCCACCTCGTGGGCTGGCTATGCCCCTGCTTTCAGGTCAGATTATTGTACAAACTGACTGGGATCCCTAAGGAAATACAGACGCTTCTGACCCATATATATATACAGCAGCCCTTGGCTAAGTTTTGGAAACAAGAGACAATTCCATCAATGGATAGTGTTTTTAAAACGGTGGATTATTATTGTTGAATTTCACACCTGAGAGCCTAGAAGTATAGAAGAATCATTCAAAACCATAAAGTATGGGCCATATATAAGAATGGGTGAGAACGAACATTCCAGGATTCATTGGTTTAACTATGATTTTATGGACTGGACTTGACCACATGACTATAGACAAACTTTATTGGGGGGGGGGGGGGGGGGGGGGGAGGGTTTGTTAACGGGGGGGTATGGACTGAGTATGTTATTATTAAGTTTCAATTATGTTGCATTTATTGAATTTATTTTTATATTTGTATATTTTACTATTGTTATGCTATTAACAAGATTGTAAGTTTGCTCTTAAACTGTACTGGGTGAATTTCTTCTTAAAGGCGGTTAATAAATCCAAATTAAAAAAAATAAAATAAAACAATAAAAATTATGCATACTTGTTTGATTTACATTAAAAACAAAACAAATCAAATAAGGGTTGGCCCAAATTATTTCTATGCATTAGCTTTAAGAGTTTCTATCAGATATTTGCATATATCATGAGTAGCCCTTAGTTACACCTCCCCTGACTGACTGATGAATCAAACCACCTGTCCTATGAAAGAATTTGCCCTGTCCTTCCCTGCCCAATGCCGGTCCTTCTCAGTAGCCAATGAGAACAGGTCTTTGTAAATGAGTCAGGCCTTTCACTCACTGTACTAACTGTAATTGTCATGCTGAACTGGTCAGAGTTTATCACCTACTGCAAATATTACTAGGCTAAAATTAGAATGACAAGCTCCCTAGGCTTTTGCATGTGTGCATAAAGGTACAGTTTGTTGGGACTAATTGTCCGTGTAGTACTGTAGAGCAAATAATGCATCATCGTGACTCAGGGATGGTTGAATGACAGTGAATTCAATCAGGAATGTCTTGCAAGTACTTAACGTTGCCTAATAAGGTTGAGCACAGTCAGTCCAATGGACAATAAGTCCTTAGCTCGGAGCCCAGCTATGAAATCTCTTTATTTCATTTCCTGTAAACCATTGTCTAAGGGGCTAGTGAAAATTTCTTTACAATGTCGTCTGCATCACAGTATAGTTGAGGTGACAGTACCAACTAGATTTCTCAAGATATCATCTGAGCAGTTCCTTAACCCTGCTGCACCTTTAAATTCTACTCTTTTTTTTGTTGTTAATTTATTTTTTATTAAGTTTTACATTTACATTTCAAACATAAATGCATAGGCAATATCTGTAAACTCAAACAAGAAAAATAATCAAAACAAACAAGGAAATCATTCCCCATTAATTTTGTCCACAATACAATTGGATCCAGATACTAGGCAAAAAGAGGGGAAAAAAAAGGAAAACGTGTATATATCATTAGAGCATTTGGGAGCAAAACAATACTCGCAGCCGATTAAACAGCATTTTAACTAATGGGTACATCCAAGGGAACCCTAATACTTTCTTTAGAATTAATAAATTCTAACAGTTTTTTTGGGTCAAAGAAAACGTAATTGATAGAATCAAGAGACACAAGACATCTACGAGGAAATTTTAACTCAAACAATGCACTTAAGTTGAGAACTCTTGATTTATATGTCAAGAATTCTCTTCTTCTTTTTTGTGTGTCTCTGGCCAAATCTGGAAAAACCTGGATTTTAAACCCCCAAAAAAGAGCACTGATATGACGAAAGTAAGTACGGAAAATATTATTTCTGTCCAGCTCTAATGCAAAAGTCACCAAGAGAGTAGTTCGTTCTGTCACCACTTCTAATGAACTTTCCAGAAATTTAGTTGAAATGCTTGGATGTTTCACTTATATATACTATCAGCTACCACATTTGCTTATTTCCGATCTGACGAATAGTCCAATAAAAAAGGTATCATCTTATTTTCTTTTCCATGTTTTATTTTGTTTGATTTCTATAGATTCTACATGGAATGTTGCTTTTCCACTAGCAACATTCCATGTAGAAGTCGGCCCTTGCGGATCACCAATGTGGCAGGACGTCAGACTCACAGAAACAGAAGCCTGCGCAGCCTTCTACATGGAATGTTGCTAGTGGAATAGCAACATTCCATGTAGAATCTCCAATAGTAGCAACATTCCATGTAGAATCTCCAATGGTATCTATTTTACTGTCATAGTAATGCTTGAATGTTTTCACTTATATACACTGTCAGCTAGCACATTTGCTTATTTCCGATCTGAGGAAGAAGGGCAACCTTCGAAAGCTAATCAAGAAATGTATTAAGTTATGTCCAATAAAAAAGGTATCATCTTATTTTCTTTTCCATATTTTATTTTGTTTGAGTTTCTATTGATAACCTTTAAGAGCGGACTAACACGGCTACCACACCTCTCTACTTAAGGCAGAAATTCAGTCAAATTTAAATCAGACACAGGCTGAGGTTGCACGTTAGAAGATCTTGAAGTCCTTGTTATATATTGGGCTGTAACTATAGGCGGGAAACCCTCCGCTGGTATTCCCAATATTTCTCCAAAATATTTTTTAAGCATTTCCAATGCAGGTATTAAAGGTGATTTTGGAAAATTTAAAAACTTCAAATTATTTCTGCGTCCTTGATTTTCTAGACATTCAAGCTTACGGGCTTGAATGTCCCTCTCTTTGATGAGCATTGAAGTAACATTTTGTAACTGGGTAATTTCCCCTTCCAATGTGATAGTTTTGTTAGATTGATCCTGAATATTGTCGGACAGATTTTGGTAAGTTTGTTTAAGTTTCAGAATCTCTCCCTTAAAGGAGCTAGAAATAGATCTCAAAGTAGAGTTCAAACCTTGGATAGCGTCCCATAGCGACTCCATCGTCACCACAGCCGGTCTTACCAATCCACCGTTTCCCCTGGAAGTTAAGCCCTGAGCAGGAGACAAGGAGAACGGCATTCCCTGCATCCCCTCCGTTGCCAATCCACTTGGGGTTGAAGTGCCGGCAGGTCTTCCTCTCTCAGCAAACGAAAGCTGTTCCTCATCAATCGCCTCCGTCTGCTGTGACCCCACCGGCGCAAAATCACTTCCAGGTCGTGGGGGGGGGGGGGGGGGGGAACTATGTTAGAGGGAGGACTCAATGGCACTCCTTCTATGCTGCGGTCCACGTCGAAAGATGCGGAACCCATTGAGGCAGGCGTCTGTTCCCCGAGCGCTCTCACCCCGAAGTTCTCCAAAGTGGCCTGGCACGAAGAAGGGGTTGTTGCCAGGTCCGAGGAGGTAAGAATCTTAGCTTTCCCCTTTCTTTTCCCCATAATCCAAAACAGGGAAAGTTCTTTAGCGTCTAGCTCTTTCAGAGAATTTCAAGAGCAGAGAACACGCTCTGCTGCTCTAGTCGCCATCTTGGATCCTGGCCTCTTAAATTCTACTCTTACTTCCTAATACATCTGAATTCATACACTTTTACATCTCTGGGGATTATCCCTTCCACTGTGATCATATTTTTTCAGTATATGGAAGAATATGGAAAATGATTACAAAAAATTTGAAATGTTACCAGTCAACTAAAAATTAGTGTGCCCCCAAAAAATGAGGAGCCGAGTAGTTTTTCATTAACTGCCAACTCAGAGGTCAACGTTAGAACAGGACACATGGTTGTGAAGGTACACGCTTGGAGTATTGTGTTCAGTTTTGGAGGCCATATCTTGCTAAGGATGTAAAAAGACTTGAAGTGGTTCAAAGAAAAGAGACAAAAATATATTTTATTTTTGTTACATTTGTACCCCACGCTTTCCCACTCATGGCAGGCTCAATGCGGCTTACATGGGGCAATGGAGGGTTAAGTGACTTGCCCAGAGTCTGAAGTGGGAATTGAACTCAGTTCCTCAGTTCCCCAGGACCAAAGTCCACCACCCTAACCACTAGGCCCCTCCTCCACTCCACTGCATGGGGCTACATGCACGCTGCAGGACGTAAGACATCAGAAACAGCTGATCACACCAGGAACTTAGTTGAACGAAGGCACTACTCCGGCGCTGAAGAAGACTCTCTTCGGCTGGCGGGGTTTGGGGACCCCCGCCAGCAAACAAGGTATCTGATGCAGCGGCAGGGCGGGCAGCGGCAGCGGGGGAGGGTTGGTGGCGGGAGGGGGGGTTCAAGGGGATCGTCGGCAGGCCGGCAGGGGGATCCAATGTGGTGGTGGCTTGGGGGGAGGCGGTTAAACAGTGCCCCCCCCCCACCTCGGGCTCTGGACCCCCCTCCTGGCGAGGTCTGGCTACGCCCCTGGCCTGAACATGTATACCCTGGAGGAAAGGAGAAACTGGGGTGATATGATACAGACATTCAAATATTTGAACGGTATTAATCTACAAACAAACCTTTTCCAGATACAGGAAGGTGGTAGAACTAGAGGACATGAATTAAGGTTGCAGGGGGGGCTGACTTGGGAATGATATCAGGAAGTACTTTTTCACCGACAGGAGGTAGTGGAGATGAAACAGCAACGGAATTCAAAAATGCATGGGATAAACACACAGGAATCCTATCTAGAAGGCTTGGAACCAAAAAAGCTTAGCGGTTATTTGATGGCAACACCAGTAATTTGGAAGCAAAGCCAGTGCTGGGCAAGACTTCTATGGTCTGTGCCCTGATCGTGGCTGGACAGATTCAGCTTCAGTAGCTGGAGAACAAGGCCAGTGCTGGGCTCTACAGTCTGTGCCCTGATCGTGGGATGGGTTGGAGTGGGCTTCGAAGACACCTTCAGTAGTTGCAGGATAAGGATAATGCCGGGCAGCCTTCTACAGTCTGTGCCTTGAAAATGTCAAGGACAAGTCAAGGTAAAGTATGGCTATGTAGTTTTGCATCATATCCTATGCTATGAGTTTAACTTGTTAGGCAGACTGGTTGGTCCGTACAGCTCTTTGTCTGCCATCATCTGCTATGTTATTATGTTACATGGATGTATACTGCATCTATTTTACACAAGCAACATATGCTCCTATGTTTTATAAACTTGTCTTTCTGGAATCTCACACGCAAAAGTGCACCTGCTCCAGGGAAAGATTAACTTTGTGGATTTATATGCCAGTAAGATTTGGTGCTTATCCGTCAGATTCTGTATCATTTACCCAAAGCTTGGCACGGATCAGAAATTTAAACTAATTAACTGATTAACTGATAACAATAAGAACATAAGAATAGCCATACTGGGTCAGACCAATGGTCCATCTATCTCAGTATCCTGCTTCCAGCAGTGGCCAATCCAGGTCTAAGGTACCGGGCAGAAACCCAATTAGTAGCAACATTCCATGCTACCAATCCCAGGGCAAGCAGTGGCTTCCCCCATGTCCATCTCAATAATAGACTATGGACTTTTCTTCCAGGAACTTGTCCAAACCTTTTTTAAATCCAGCTATAGGTCCTTCTTCCTACCATGTCCAGCCTCCTGTGAAGTAACTTCCTGTTTCTGCATAGACAGGACGCAGCAGGAAGAAGGATCTGTGTCCAGCAGAGCAGTCTCTTTTGATTGCCAGCGCCGGGCTCTCCTTGGAGGCTGGGCCCCGGGAATCTTGCCCCCCCCCCCCTCGGCAGGCCTGGATATATCATCAACCAACATAACTCTGAAGCATTTAAATGTCCCACCATCTTCTCCTGAACAGCACATATATCTAAATCTCATATCGACCATCTTTTGTTGAAGGCACTTCATAATTATGGAAGCCTTTCTCTGGCTCATGCACAATTAGAGAAAATATTCCAGTTGAGGTCTGTCCAGGAAGATCATTATCTCCTGTTCTGGGCTTATTTATTTATTTACTTATAACAGCATTTATATCCCACAATTTTGCAACATGAATTGGTTCAACGTGGCTAACAAATTTTAAAAAAGCAAAACAGCAAAGATGACTAACAGAAACAAAAATAATCAAAAATTAAAAACAAGAAAAAATCAAATTTGTATTTAAAAATACAAATGCATAAAAAAAATAATAATAAAAAAATATGAAAAAGACGACACTTCGCTGTTTTGCTTTTTTGGTGTTTTTTGCAAAGACTGGTTTCTTCTGCTTTTTGTATAACAAATTTTAAAGTAATAGCATAGTTTGATAGCATCGTTTGTGTTGTGTCAGGGAATGTGGTGTATAAAGAGTGGATTGGGGGGGGGGGGGGGGACTAATGATTCTTAGTCTTGGCTATGTAGTACTGTTCTCAGGAAAGAATTTCCTGAAGAGAAAAGCTTTGAGATGTTTACAAAATTCTAGGTAATGATTCATGTGTCTTAGGTCTTTAGGAAGAGAGTTAAACCATTCGGTGCTAATGTATGACAACCCTGCTGAGTAAAAGGACTTTTGTACAAGTTTCTGACAGTTTGGGTAAAGTAGAGTTAGACAATTTCTTGCCTCCACGTTTGTTTTTTGCTGACTATGCTTCTCCCTTTGCACTCTGGTACCACCTGAGCTGGGGCTGGTGACTCAAGGTATGGCAACGTTACCACTTGGCATTCTCAAAAGAAAAAGCCACCCTGCATAACAGCCCATTCAATAAGAAGGTGTGACTTAGGTAAGCGCCCATGAAAGCTGACTCAAGGAAGAAACACTTTGAGTTCTGGTTAGACCTGAATGCAGAACCACCTAGAACTGTACAATATCTCCTTCTCAGCCTTTTTTTCCTTTTCTGTTGAAAGTATTTATATACGTTGGGGCAAGAAAAGTCATCATTCACACCCCAAACAGCCCAGGGTTTAACCCTGTAAAACCCGGAGTCGTTCAAAAGCCACTAGAATGTCCCGTCCTTGGGCTACACAGGGAAGGGCTAGGCATGCGATATGTGATCTGTTTAAGCACCTCTTTTTGAACAGTCACTAAGATATGGTTAATTTGTTCTCTTAGGCTATAAGAATACACGAGACAACATAACGACAACAGCATAATAAATCAGCTGTAGCCCTCCATGAGATGGAAGCTGGTGATGCTATCAGATTCAATGACACAAGAATCCTGGAAAAAGAAGACCACTGATGGACCAGAAAGATTAAAGAAGTGGCAGAAATAGCAAGACATCTCCAAAACCTCAACAGAAACAAAGGTCTCAATATAAACTAGGGGTCCCTTTAACTAAGCCGCGTAGGCGCGTCAGTTTTGAACTACCGCCCCGGCTACTGCGTGGCCCAGGCGGTAATTTCATTTTTTTCTGCGCGTCCACTAAGTGCGCTGGAAAGGTTCCGGCGTGCAGCACTAACTGGCCGGTAATCGGCATTGTACGCGCGTAGACCATTACCGCCCGGTTAACGCGTGAGACCTTACCAGTGGGTGGGGGTAAGGTCTCAGGCCCAAAATGGACGCGTGCCAATTTTTTATTTGGCTGCACGTCCAACGTACCGCAGTTCTCAGATCTCCTTCTTAACTAAAAAGGCACCGATTCTCTCCGTAGATCTTAATTCTGCTTGTACCCTCAGCCATACCTTGGTTATAAACAGGCTACATGATCACAATTATGTCAGTTTGTCAAATGTAAATACAAGGCATCTTCAGCTCTTACAGAACACAGCAGTAAAGTTTCTGTATGATGGTTTACGGTTTACTTTACATAATATACCAACTTTCCTCAAAAGAATAACAAGGCAGTGTACAATAAACATTTTTGTTTGAGCGAGAAAAGAATGCCTTTGCGGCGGCTAAGAAAGCAAATAGAATCTTAGGCATTATTAGGAAAGGAACGGAAAACAAAAACGAGAACGTTATAATGCCTTTGTGCATTCCATGATGTAACCGCACCTCGAATATTATGTTCAATTCTGGTCACCGCATCTCAACAAAGATATAGTGGAATTAGAAAAGGTACAGAGAATGATGATGAAAATGATAAAGGGGATAGGATGACTCCCCTATGAGGAAAGGCTAAAGCGGCTAGGGCTCTTCAGCTTGGAGAAAAGACGGCTGAGGGGAGATATGATAGAGATCTATAAAATAATGAGTAGAATGGAATGGGTAGATGTGAATTGTTTGTTTACTCTTTCAAAAAATACTAGGACTAGGGGGCATGCGATGAAGCTACAAAGTAGTAAAATTAAAATGAATCGGAGAAAATGTTTCTTCACTCAACATGTAATTAAACTCTGAAATTCGTTGCCAGAGAATGTGGTAAAAGTGGTTAGCTTAGCGGGGTTTAAATAAGGTTTGGCCGGCTTCGTAAAAGAAAAGTCCATAGACCATTATTAAAATGACTTGGGGAAAATCCACTGCTTATTTCTGGGATAAGCAGCATAAAATGTATTGAACTTTTTTTTTTTTTTTTTGGGGGGGGGGGGGGGGGGGGGGAATCTTGCCAGGTATTTGTGACCTGGATTGGCCACTGTTGGAAACAGGATGCTGGGCTTGGTGGACCTTTGATCTGTTCCAGTGTGGCAATACTTATGTACTTATGAAAGGAAATGTGAAAAGCACTTGAACTATGTAACCTTGTTCCTAAAGGAATAGCATTGGCTCCAATCTTTGGAAGAATACAAATATAGGAACATAAGGTTGCCGTGGAGGGGCATAATCGAACGGGGCGCCCAAGTTTTCCTGAGGACGTCCTTACAGGACGTCCCGGCGAAAGGGAGGGGAAACCTGTATTATCAAAACAAGATGGGCGTCCATCTTTTGTTTCGATAATATGGTCGGGGACGCCCAAATCTCCACATTTAGGTCGACCTTAGAAATGGTCATCCCCGATTTTCGGCGATAATGGAAACCAAGGACGCCCATCTCAGAAACGACCAAATGCAAGCCCTTTGGTCGTGGGAGGAGCCAGCATTCGTAGTGCACTGGTCCCCCTCACATGCCAGGACACCAACCAGGCACCCTAGGGGGTACTGCAGTGGACTTCAGAAAAAGCTCCCAGGTGCATAGCTCCCTTACCTTGTGTGCTGAGCCCCCCAAAATCCACTCCCCACAACTGTACACCACTACCATAGCACTTAGGGATGGAGGGGGGCACCTAGATGTGGGTACAGTGGGTTTTGGAGGACTCACAGTTACCACCACAAGTTTAACAGGTGGGGGGGGGGGTGGGCCTGGGTCCACCTGCCTGACGTGCACTGCAGTACCCACTAAAACTGCTCCAGGGACCTGCATACTGCTGTCATGGACCTGGGTATGATATTTGAGGCGGGCATAGAGGCTGGAAAAATATTTTAACATTTTTTTATTTAGGGTGGGAGGGGGTTAGCAACCACTGGGGGAGTAGGGGAAGGTCATCCCCGATTCCCTCCGGTGGTCAACTGGTCATTTAGGGCACATTTTTGTGGCTTGGTAGTAAAAAATAAACAGGACCAAGTAAAGTCGGCCAAGTGTTCGTCAGGGACGCCCTTCTTTTTTCCATTATTGGCTGAGGATGCCCATGTGTTAAGCACGACCCAGTCCCGCCTTCGCTATGTTTCCTACACGCCCCAGGGAACTTTGGTCGTCCCCGTGATGGAAAGCAGTTGAGGGCGCCCAAAATCAGCTTTCGATTATGCCGATTTGGGTGACCCTGGGAGAAGGACGCCCATCTCCCGATTTGTGTCGAAAGATGGGTGCCCTTCTCTTTCGAAAATGAGCCCAATAGTGAGTCAGACCAAAGGTCCCAATATCCAGTTTCTAACAGTGCCCAATCCAGGTCACAAGTACCTGGCAGTATTCCAAACAGTAGCAAGATTACACACTACCAACCCCAGGGATAAGCAGTGGGCTTCCCCAAGTCTACCTTAATAATGGCTTATGAACATTCCCTCCAGGGATCTTGCCAGGTACTTGTGACCTGGATTGGCCACTGATGGAAACAGGATGCTGGGTTTGATGAACCTTCGGTCTGTCCCAGTATGGCAATACTTATGTACTTATGAATTTGTCTAAACCTTTTTTTAAAATACAGCTACATAGACAGCGTAGGGTATAAGAAAAGATGGATCAATATAGATAGGTAAGAGAGTAAGAGGAGCTCGAAAATAAGGTGACTAATTTAAAGAAAGTTGCACATGAGGCCAGAGAGAGGAGGATGTCTGACATCACTCTGACGCTCCGGGAGTCTGGGACCCCAACCCAGAAGTACATGCTGTCCAGCAAGAAAACTTGAAAAGCCGGAGGGAGACGTAATGAAGGAAGATGCGCAGCAGGGAAACATGCCTCTGACCGGGGCTTGAGCGTGACAAGACACATCACTAAGGTATGGCGGCGTGACAGCAGTTACCCTGCCCCATTAAGTGCTGAATATCAGCACTTAACCAACCAAGTGCTGACTCCACCCCGGAACGTTCCCATAATAGCCAGTTTTCAGTTTGGCGTTAACTAGTTACTTTCAGTTAGGGTTACCATATGTCCGGATTTACCCGGACATGTCCTCTTTTTGAGGGCATGTCCGGGCAACCAGGCGGGTTTTGCAAATGCAGGCTGGTGGGCAGGCCGTCCTATAGGATGGCCCGCCTGCCAGTTTGTCCAGAAATCTGGACAAACGGGCAGATTGCTAGCCTCCCCTCCCCTTACTTACTAGTGCCCTGGTGGTCTAGTGACCTCTTCTGCCTTCGGGGCAGGAAAGAGCCCCCTCTTTCCTGCCCGGAGTGCTGTCCTGCATGCATCCTTCCTTTTGCTGATCATCAGCGCCGATTCAAAATGGCCGCCGAGAGTTGAAGCGACCTCGCGAGACTTCAACTCTCGGCAGCCATTTTGAATTGGCGCCGAGATCAGCAACAGGAAGGATGCATGCAGGGCAGCGCTCCGGGCAGGAAAGAGGGGGCTCTTTCCTGCCCCGAAGAGGTCACTAGACCACCAGGGCAGTAGTAAGGTAAGGGGAGGGGGGTGATGGGGTATGTGACAGGGGGGAGGGGAAATGTGACAGGGGCGGAGCAAGGGTGTGACAGGGGGCGGGTAGGGTGTGAAAGGGGGCAGGACGGGACGTGAAAGGGGGCGGGGCATGTGTCCTCCTTTTTGGGGGACAAAATATGGTAACCCTACTTTCAGTAGCACTAACCAGCTCAGCGCCACTTGAAACTAACGGTAAACCCTGAACAGGCGATTTAACCAGCCAGGAGCCATTTCTGGCCGGTAAAATCACTGAATATCGACCCCAGAAGTTCTAATAATGATATGTGTTTGAAAGCATGAGTTCAGTTTCTGTGGTACATTATGACAAGGCAACGTGAAGCAACATTTCTTAGACAACACAGTAACCAGTTTCAAAACTTTGTGCTATATTTGAAACTGTGTGGCAAGCAGCTGAAATGTATTTTAGTCCTTTTAGAAATGAATCAGCATGCATACCCTATTTTCAGTTTGTAGACAATAATTATAGACTTGGTTCATCTCTAAGCTGTTAGGAAATGGTATAAATTTAAACTTTTGCATTACTCTTTGTTGTGGGGGGGTGGGGGAAGGGACTGAGATTACATCATGATTGAGCATCGGACATACCCATATACTGTAAATTCACTAGCTTCATTCCCTTATTTTGATGAGTTAAATCTCAGAAATCCTATGACATAGATTAGACTAAAAAATGAAGCTGATACCAACTTGAGTTGCTTGCTGAGGGGTCCTTTTACTAAGCTGCGGTAAAACGTGGCCTGTGGTAGTGTAGACGTGCGTTTTGGGTGCGCGGGGAATTATTTTTTAGCGCACCTACAAAAAAATGCCTTTTTTTCTTTTTGCCAAGAATAGACATACAGCAATTTTCATTTTGCCGCACATCCATTTGGGGGGGGGGGGGGGGGGGTAAAAAGGTGGAAAGAAAGAAAATGTATATATTCTTTGTAGATTGTGGTATCTTGGATTGAATTAGCATATGAATTATCCAAAGTGGTGAGCTGGAGCTTTTGAGATCATGTAGGTCCGTTCTTCAAATGTGAACCAATAGAGAAAATTTATATTGATGAATTACATTTGCATAATGCCCCAGTAACAATGTTTTCATGAGTGAGCAGCACCTGTGATACAGAACATAAAAAGGTGTCATTTTGACCTCCAAGGATCCGTTCTGCAGAGTGAAAGAGAATGACCCTCGCCTTTAAGGGCCACAAACCTGGTTTCAGATGTTCAAAATGAATATTTATCAGAAACATTTTGTGTCATGTTGTTTTCCATGTAATTTCCAGGAATGTTCCTTTTGGGTGGGGTGGGGGGGGGGGGGGGTTATTATATTGTCACAGGAGCAATGTCTTCAAGAATATGTGCTGGTTTGGAGAGTTTGTACTGTACGCAAATAATGTGCAGTCTTCGTGAACAGCGTGTACTCTTTGCGATCCATGTACGCGTTTTCAGAAGCACACAAAAATACCCATGACATTTTGTGATTTTTTTTCTGCTCATTTTTGTTTGCTAACAACATGAAATGGCAAACATAGTAACATAGTAAATGACAGCAGAAAAAGACCTGCATGGTCCATCCAGTCTGCCCAACAAGATAAACTCATATGTGCTACTTTTTGTGTACACCTTACCTTGATTTGTACCTGTCCTTTTCAGGGCACAGACTGTGCAAGTCTGCCCAGCACTATCCCCGCCTCCCAACCACCAGCCCCACCTCCGACCACCGGCTCTGGCACAGACCGTATAAGTCTGCCCCACACTATCCCTACCTCCCGCCACCGTCTCTGCCACCCACTCTCGGCTAAGCTCCTTAGGATCCATGGGTGTTTCAATTAAATGTATACCCCTATCATGCAGATTTGCCTACATTTGGTTTAAGAAAAAGGTTAGTTTACATAGCTTGGTTTCTACCCCTAGAGGGTCAGAGCGGTACATCCGCTAGAGTAGAGAGATGACGTCTAATAATTTCATGTTACACACGTCCTCAAGATGACAGCCATCTCCAGTTTACCAGAGGTAGAAAGCACTGCCTTTGCTGGTTCAGCCGGTGCTACAAGTTTTGGCTCAGTCGTAATGCTTTATACACAGCACTCAATGAACTTAACCCAGTAATCCCATTCATTGCTTGAATTCCAGGCATTGATTCTACATTGTTAACCGTTCTGTTCAGCTTGTTGTAAACTGTAAACAAAAGGTCATCTACCCTAATGGTCATGAGCAAAACTGGTTACAGAAGAGGAGCCCAAACTAAAAGATACATCCAACACCTTCTGAAAGAATACATTAGACTAAAGAAAAGGGAGTGATAAGGAACATCAGCTGCCCTAGGCTTGATCAAAACCAAGATATCAGCAGAGGAAATGACATCACTTCAGCAAATGGCTGCCTAAACGAGAGGCTCCCAATACCCAACCTCTTAAGCTCTCACATAGCGATTCCCCTGTGCCTTTTATGCATTACAACTCCCAGACAGATGGCTGATTGATAAACGAACTCAATGGCGAATAAGAGAAAGGCAGCCAACATTCGCACCTATGCGGCAGTAGCGTAGCTATGTGGGGCCACGGGGGCCTGAGCCCCCCCCCCCAAATTTGCTCTGGGCCCCTGGTTTGGCTGGTGGGGGTCCCCAACCCCTGCCAGCTGATGCCTTCGTCCAACGCTGGTCTCCGGCGCCACCGCATTGCCTGCCCTACTCTCTTTTCCCCTCACGTCCAGCACGCTCCTTGCCTGACGTGAGGGGAAGGGAGAGCAGGGCAGGCAATATGGCGGCGGTGCGACGCCGGAGACCTGCACTGGATGAAGGCTTCAGCTGGCGGGGGTTGGGGACCCTCACCAGCCAAACCAGGGGCCCAGATCAAATTTGGGAAACAGTGGTGGGGAGCAGCAGGGTAGTGAGGCAGTGGACCAAAATGTGGCCCCCCACCTTGGGCTCTGGCTCCCTCCCATCTCGAGGTCTGGCTACACCCCTGCTAGAATCTGCTGACAATGTTGAGAGGAACGAGGTTCAGATGGCACTGTTTGGTTGAGTCTGGCTCCACAGGAGTACAGGGCAGAGCCGTAGCGAGGGGAGCTGACACCCGGGGCGGGTCGCCGCTGCGCACCCCCACCCCCCGGGTGCAGTACGGCGCACCCTCCTCCCACCGGAGCGCACCCCCCCGGAGCGCATACCCCCCCAGAGCGCATACCTGCGGCGAGGGACGGGCGGGAGGGCCGATCCGCCCCGACTGCACGTTGCTGGGGTGTGTCGGCTCCGCGCTGGTTCACTGCTCTCTCTGTCCCGGAACAGGAAGTAACCTGTTCCGGGGCAGAGAGGGCACTGCACCAGCGCGGAGCCGACACCCCCCAGCGGCGTGCACCTGGGGCGGACCGCCCCCCCCCCGTCCCCCCTTCCTACGCCACTGGTACAGGGACATAAGCAGAGACTATGTTGGAGTGGATGACAGAGATTAAAGGTGCGATAGATAGCAGCAAAGGTGGCATTCAAAGGGGTCTAGCAGAGCTGCGCTCTAGTGTGGAGGAGATGGGCCATAGGTTGCAAGATTTGCAAGAGAAAGTTATTGAGTACGATGAGGAATGGTAAGACTTGCAGCAAAAATATCATGATCTGGAGACAAAAGCAGAAGACTTCGACAATAAGTTGGAAGATAATAAGAATCGTTCCAGTCGGAACAACTTAAGAATTCAAGGTGTGCAGAGAGAACACGCTGGAATGAGTGCAAAATATATGCCAGCAAATCTTGCTAAAAGCTGATCACACAGGAGAGCTCCTGAGCCTGGAAATTGAGAGGACTCATTGTACACTGGGTCCACAGCACGCTAACAAACCATGGGACATTCTGGCCTACCTTTTTGAAATGTACAGAAAAAGGAGCAAGTATTAAGAGCACTGAACTGCGTGGGAGGTTCGGACTGGGATGGTGCACAGCCCAGGTGGAGATCTTTGCCAACGTTGCTGCCTCCACTTTACACGAGCAGTGTGATATGAAAGAAATCACGAAATGTTTAACGGCAAGCAATGTCCACTATAAATGGTTGTACCCTTGTAGGCTGTCCTTCAATTTGCAGTAGAACAAATGTTCTGTGACTACGCTAGCAGATGCATGGCAGGCATTACTGGATAATGGCCTACGCAGGTGACAACTCCTGCTTCAGCACAATCGGGACCTCAAGAGCAGAGTGCTGATGTAATATGGCGTTCTGTTCAGTGCAGAGACAAGCAGTTCCAGAGGAACTCTGACTTGGAAGGCACAATCCTGAGTGGTGTAGGACGAGAAGAAGTAAATCGATCGTTTACTCGTTCCAAAAGTAGAAAGACCAGGGGACACGCGAGGAAGTTACATGGAAATACTTTTAAAACAAATAGGAGGAAGTATTTTTCACTCAATGAAGAGTTAAACTCTGGAACTCCTTGCCAGAGGAGGTGGTAACAGTGGTTAACGTATCTGGGTTTAAAAAAGGTTTGGACAAATTCCTGGAGGAAAAGTCCATAATCTGATATGGAGACAGACATGGGGATTCTGTCAGGTACTTGTGAACAATGTGATTGTTCACAAGAAAAGCTACGAGAATGGTATGGGATTTGCGTTCCAAGACATATGAGGAGAGACTTGCTGACCTGAACATGTATACCCTGGAGGAAAGGAGGAACAGGGGTGATATGATACAGACGTTCAAATATTTGAAAGGTATTAATCCGCAAACAAATCTTTTGTGGAGATGGGAAGTCGGTAGAACGAGAGGACGTGAAATGAGATTGAAGGGGAGCAGACTCAAAAAAGATGTCAGGAAGTATTTTTTCACAGAGAGAGTGGTGGATGCTTGGAATGCCCTCCCGCAGGAGGTGGTGGAGAAGAAAACGGTAACGGAATTCAAACATGCGTGGGATATACGTAAAAGAATCCTGTGCAGAAGGAATGGATCCTCAGAAGCTTAGCCGAAATTGGGTGGTCGGGCCGGTGGGGGGAAGAGGGGTTGGTGGTTGGGAGGCGAAGATAGTGGTGGGCAGACTTATACAATCTGTGCCAGATCCAGTGGTGGGAGGTGGGACTGGTGTTTGGGAGGCGGGGAATAGTGCTGGGCAGACTTATATGGTCTGTGCCAGAGCCGGTGGTGGGAGGCGGGGCTGGTGGTTGGGAGGAGGGGATAGTGCTGGGCAGACTTATACGGTCTGTGCCCTGAAAAAGACAGGTACAAATCAAGGTAAGGTATACACATGAGTTTATCTTGTTGGGCAGACTGGATGGACCGTGCAGGTCTTTTTCTGCCATCATCTACTATGTTACTATGATTGGATCTCCTGATCCGACTTTACGGCATGGGGTTGGGAGGAGGCCAGGGGAAGGAGCTGTTTTAGCACGGCGCTGTACTTGGGCAGTGGCAGGCCAAGGAGCGAGGCTGCAGCTGTGCTATGATGGGGTCTTGGCATTATCCAATAGTGCTTCTGAATATCCTTCAGGACTGCCTCATCACTATCCCCCGGATTCTATATATTGCACCTAGATTTGCACATGATTCCATGTATAAGTCTACGCGTATTTTATAACTACGCGCGTAGATTAATTGTTTTAACAAGGTGTTAAGCATTGACAGCTCTTAACAAGCAATAACGAGCACTAATTGGCAAAAATTTGAATTTACACATGTACATTGCTAAGCGTATTCTGTAATGTACTGCACCTAAATTCTAACATGCGCAAGCAAAAATGGGGATGGAAATGGGCATTTTGTGGGCATTCCAAAATCTACGCACGTTGTTATAAAATATGGGCCTAGTGGTTAGGGTGGTGGACTCTGGTCCTGGGGAACTGAATTCGATTCCCACTTCAGGCACAGGCAGCTCCTTGTGACTCTGGGAAGTCACTTAACCCTCCATTGCCCCATGTAAGCTGCATTGAGCCTGCCATGAGTGGGAAAGCGCAGGGTACAAATGTAACAAAAATAAAATAGATACTATTGGAGATTCTACATGGAATGTTGCTACTATTGGCGATTCTACATGGAATGTTGCTACTATTGGAGATTCTACTGGAATGTTGCTATTCCACTAGCAACATTCCATGTAGAAGGCTGCGCAGGCTTCTGTTTCTGTGAGTCTGACGTCCTGCACGTACGTGCAGGACGTCAGACTCACAGAAGCAGAAGCCTGCGCGGCCACATTGGTGATCTGCAAGGGCCGACTTCTAGTGGTTAGGGTGGTGGACTTTGGTCATGAGGAACTGAGTTCAATTCCTGCTTCAGGCACAGGCAGCTCCTTGTGACTCTGGGCAAGTCACTTTACCCTCCATTGCCCCATGTAAGCCACATTGAGCCTGCCATGAGTGGGAAAGCGCAGGGTACAAATGTAACAAAAATAAAATAGATACTATTGGAGATTCTACATGGAATGTTGCTACTATTGGAGATTCTACATGGAATGTTGCTATTCCACTAGCAACATTCCATGTAGAAGGCTGCGCAGGCTTCTGTTTCTGTGAGTCTGACGTCCTGACGTCCTGCAGAAGCCTGCGCGGCCACATTGGTGATCTGCAAGGGCCGACTACTACCTGGGAAAGCGCGGGGTACAAATGTAATAAAAAATACACCAGTTTTTCGTTGGTGTAAATGGACGCACGTAGATTGTCGCATGAACTACGCCTAAGCGGATTCTAAATACCGCGTGTAAATTTACATGCGGTATTTAGAATACACTTGTTTATTTATTTATTTATTTATTTAATACATTTATACCCCACATTTTCCCACTTGGTTGCAGGCTCAATGTAGGAGCAAAAGGTAACATAAGGATAAAGCAACAGTGAAATAGGAGGGGAGGTGATAAAAGGGTAAAAACAGTCGCATTCAGCAGGACGTTAATTTGGCTCTGAAAGGTAGGCTTCGTAAATAAGATGGTTTTCAATGATTTCCTGAAAATAAGATGGTTGTGGATAGATTTCAGAGTTTTGGGCAGGGCGTTCCACAGTTTTGTACTTACCCGTGTTTCCCTGAAAATAAGACACTGTCTTACATTAATTTTTGCCCCCAAAAATGCGCTAGGTCTTATTTTCAGGGGCTGTCATATTTTTCGGGGTTGGATCAGGGTTGGCCCGCCCGCCCTCCGTCGCTCCCGGAACTAACCTTAAACGCCTCCTTTCACCTTCGCAGCAAGCAGCAGCAGGGCAGGCCACTCCTTCCTTCCGTGTCCCGCCCTCGCCTGACGTAACGTCCGTGAGGGCGGGGCACAGAAGGAAGGAGAGGTCTGCCCTGCTGCTGCTTGCTGCGAAGGTGAAAGGAGGCGTTTAAGGTTAGTTCCGGGAGCGACGGAGGGTGGGTGGAGGGGGGCCCGGCGACCTCGGGTGGGGGGGGGCGGCCTTGTCCGGCTCTCGGCGGCCCTGCTTTCAAACAAAAATTTGCTAGGTCTTACTTTCGGGGGAGGCCTTATATCTACCAATTCAGGAAAACCTCTACTAGGTCTTATTTTCGGGGGATGTCTTACTTTCGGGGAAACAGGGTATGTAAGAGAAGCTGGAAGCATAAGTTGATTTTGTATCTAAGCCCGTTGCAGACAGGATAATGCAGGTTTAAATAAGTTCGAGATTGACTGGTACTGTTTCTGGATGGTAGATTTATTAGGTTCAACATGTAACCAGGAACTTCACCGTACAGAATCTTGTGGACCAGAGTGCGTAATTGCCTAGTGCATTAATTGTAGGCGCTATATATATAGAATCGGACCCTATACGGATAGGGTTGGGGTGGAACAAGAGTGGAGCCAGGGCAATCAGCACCTCAGTTATTTAGATAGTGGTAAAATGTTACTGCTGTCCAGAGAAATTCTTTGTGTTGTACACATTATTCAGATACTAGTAAAACATGCCCGTTTCTGGAGCAAATGAAATGGGCGCTAGCAACATCAGCAAAATTCGCCCTTTCCTCTCTGAGCACACCACCAGAACTCTCGTCCACGCTCTCATTACCTCTCGCCTTGATTACTGCAACTTACTCCTCACCGGCCTCCCACTCAGCCATCTATCCCCCCTTCAATCCGTTCAGAACGCTGCTGCACGTCTTATATTCCGCCAAAACCGATATACTCATATCACCCCTCTCCTCAAATCACTTCATTGGCTTCCGATCAGATATCGCATACAATTCAAGCTCCTCCTCCTTACCTACAAATGCACTCAGTCTGCGGCTCCTCACTACCTCTCCACCCTCATCTCCCCTATGTTCCCCCGCCCGCAACCTCCGCTCACAGGACAAAGCCCTTCTCTCAGTACCCTTCTCCACTACTGCCAACTCCAGGCTCCGCTCATTCTGCCTTGCCTCACCCTATGCCTGGAACAATCTTCCTTTACCCATACGCCATGCCCCCTCCCTACCCATCTTCAAATCTCTGCTTAAAACTCACCTCTTCAATGCTGCCTTCGGCGCCTAACCGCTCGAGATATATAGAATGCCCCAATCTATCCACCCTATCAGATTAACTGTTCACCTCGTCCTCTAGATTGTTCACTTGTCTTTAGATTGTTCTCTTGTCTTTTAGTTTGTAAGCTCTTTGAGCAGGGACTGTCCTTCTATGTTTAAATTGTACAGCGCTGCGTAACCCTAGTAGCGCTTTAGAAATGTTAGTTAGTAGTAGTAGTTTTCCTCCTGAACCCCCTCCCCTCCCTACCCACCCCTTCGGCGTTGTGAAGCCACTGACCGCCATTGTTCCGGAGCTCGTCAACGCACGCCACCTTCATCTCCCGAGTCCTTGTTGGTTGTAAAGCCACTGACGCCATTGCTCCGCCCTCGACGTCATCACGTTTGACGGGAGGGCGGGGCCCAGACACAGCGATTTTGGTGGCTTCACCACCACGAACCCTTCGAACCGGAAGGAAGTGCCCGCAGGTACTGACAGTGACGTCAGTGTCCTCAGAACGTTGAGGGTGAGTTTTATTATATAGGATTGAATGGCAGCCATTATTCACATAGTTTAAAGAAATGCTAACCATGTTGGTGGCTGAATATCGATCCATCACTTTTTATACTTTACCAGAGTCTGTGTCATCAGCATGATAATACTCCTGTGTAGCTGTAGTAAATCTGTCGCCAATTAAGTGGGGGAGATTGCTGGTTTGCCTGCCTGCCAAACAGGAACCCACAATGGCTTCATATCATCTCATTCACATTTCCTCCTAAGCCAGTGTAGGTGTACAGTAATCAGGGAAGGAAGTTTCACCTCCCTTCAGAGGAAGTGACCAGTTCCCTAGCTCAAACAGATGAGCTCAGGTTTTGGAAACTTTATATGTGTGTGTGGGGGGGGGGGGGGGGGGGGGGGGATGGGGGGGTTGAGGGGCGGGGTGGAGATGACCAAATTCACTACAGTTTAAAGCCAACAAGGAAGCAGATTGTACTGGAAGTAACATTTCTGGACTGAGTTGAAGGTACTGTGCAAGGAAGAAAAAACAGGGCGGTTCAGCAGATTACTCACTCCAGAGCTATTCATTGAGTAGGATACTGGTAATATTACATGGCAATATTAAAAAAAAATACATGTTATGTACAGATATATAATATGTGCATGGGCGTTCTCCTCTCTCTCTCTTTAGCTGTTCCTTTACATATACATAGAAACAGAGAAAAGAGATTATATTTGAAATAGCACAAGATAAACTACACTACCTGACCTCTTTACCACTGGAAGAAAGAAAACTTGAGTTCACCAGAACAAAACACTACCTTCAGAAGGGGAAGAGTATTGGGCAGATATATATTTTCCTTTAAGTTTCCTGGAGGAAAAGTCCATAGTCTGTTATTGAGATGGACAAGGGGGAAGCCACTTCTTGTCATGGGATTGGTACTATGGAATGTTCCTACTCTTTAGGGTTCTACATGGAATGTTGCTACTCTTTGAGATCCAAGCACAACAGACCAAGGGTGAAGAGAACCAAACCCAAATGACCAGCCCAGACCAAGGAGTAAGAGCTTGACCTGGCTTGACGCTGTTTGGAAGCAGATACTGGGCTAGATGGACCATTTGGTCTTACCAAGTACGGCTATTCTTACGTTCTTATATAGTAGGGTGGCTAAAAAGTGCCCTCAGCCCATTTGACTTTCAGGCCCTTGAACCCTCTAAGTATTAAGATTGCCCCCCCCCCCATACCACTCTTTCCAAGTAACCTGTGTAAGTGGCAGTTTGAAAAATTGCTCCCCTTCCCGCTCTTAAACGTACCTCCATTTGTTTCTTTGGCTTTGGTGTGGACCTATATTTTTCCTTTGACTGCAGCTGCTCTTTGGTGCGCCCCCTCCCAAAAGCTGGTGCTCTAGGTGACTGCCTTGGCCTGCCTGATGGGTGGGCTGGCCCTGATCAAAAGAGCAGTGTAAAAGATCTACAGTTCCTCCCAGGTCCTCGTTAACTGCATGGTCCGGGGGGGAAAGCCCAGAATGGTCTTAGGATTCTGTTATCTACGATCAATCAGATGGTGTATTGATGACCTCCTCGCTGTGGCAGCAGAGTTTACTTTAGTCAGGACCCGAAAAAATGGGAGCCAATTCCAAAGTGTGCTTCTAAAACTGGGCTGACTTTTATTTACCAAAGTAATTTAAAGCTGCCCCCTCAAGCACGACTGATTATCCATAGATCTCAAAAACCAGTAGTGATCACTTGGGGTGAATAGTTATTTATTATTACCGTGCTTCCCCGAAAATAGGACATCCTCCAAAAGTAAGACCTAGTAGAGGTCTTGCGCAATTTGAAAATATAAGGCCTCCCCCGAAAATAAGACCTATCAGGGGAGGCCTTATTGTTCGGGGAAACATCGGGGGTCACCCCCCCACCCTAGATCGCCGGCTCCCCCCCTCGATCGGCGGCTTCCCCCCGCCCTCAGAGTCGCTCCCTGAACTACCTCTTAACTGCTTCCTTTCACCTTCGCACTCGCCGCAAACAGCAGGGCTGGCCACTCCTTCCTTCCGTGTCCTGCCCTCGCCTGACGTTACGTTACGTCAGGCGAGGGCGGGACACGGAAGGAAGGAGTGGCCTGCCCTGCTGCTTGCGGCGAGTGCAAAGATGAATGGTGGAAAGGAGCGTTTAAGAGGTTAGTTCCGGGAGCGACTGAGGGCGGGGGAGCCGGCGATCTCGGGTGGGGGGGGGGGACCCAATGTTTCCCCAAAAAATAAGGCCGCCCCTGAAAAATAAGACCTAGCAGGTCTTGGGGAGCAAAATTTAATATAAGACAGTGTCTTATTTTCGGGGAAACACGGTAGGATTTATTTATCACCTTTTTGAAGAAAATTCGTCCAAGGTGGTGTACAGCAAGAATAATGCCAGACACAGGCAATAGACAATTATAGAAGTAAACATATCCATATAACAATATATATTGGGGGATGTGAGGGGGTCTACAGAACACTGTCCCTCTCCTTTAAGAAAAGTCCCACCCAGGCCACCTTAAGAGCACGAAACCCGCTCCGGGAGGAGGTGAGCTGGGAGGAGCGAAGTCCTTACATGGGAGTATAGAAGACAGAGCCAGGCTAAGGTTAAGGAGGCCCAGGGAAGGAAGAACTGAATCTTCAGCATATGACGTGGAAGGTACTGTTCCATAATTGTGACCTGGCTGAGGCAAGCCATTTCATTTACCAGATTGAACTTCATAAGTTTTGCTTTGAGGTCTGGTTGGAGCCAGACCAGAACCTCAGGGCGGGGTTGGGGGGGGGGGGACCCTGGAACTGGGAGGGAGGGGGGGCCTGGCACACACTCTCATGCTCACACACACACTCTCTCTCTCACAGACACACTCGCACCCAGCCTCACTCTCTCTGTCACACACACACACTCGCACATTCACTCTCTCTCTCTCTCTCACACAGTCACTCTCACACACACTCTCTCAAACATACACACTCCGAGGAAAACCTCTGTGTCAGAAACGGGCCTTTTTACTAGTGTTTACATATTTGATAATAATAAAGGTTTGCAATTGTTCATAGCCCCTTGAAATAAGACAGCTGAATTGATACTTACCTTTTAGGAAAGCTGTGAAAACTTTTTTGTTTCATAGTTATGTATTAACTAAATGTTAATTAGGAAGATTATGCTTCCTAAGGTTTACCTATTTCTTTTTATTTGTAATTTGCATTGAACAGTAATAGGTAGTTGTGGAATATAAGAATTGAAATGAAATACATTGTTACCGTCGCCATGTTATCTACAGTACATCTCCTCCTTCTCCGTTGCTTTTTCATCCCTGGCTCAGTTCATAACTCCGCCCTTTCCCTACTCATGTCTGCTCCTATTTTCTGGCTCCTCCTCCCTTCTCCATAGAAGGAGCTTCTAACCAAACATAACAGCCTAAGTATTACGCCATGATTTTGTCACTAAAGGGCCCTTTTACTAAGCGGCGTAAGCGTCTATGCATGCCCAACACGCGCCAAAATGGAGTTACTACCCGGCTAACGCATGGCTGGCGCATGTCCGATTCACGCTTCCGAAAAATAATTTTTATTTTTGTTACGCAAGTGGCATTTGATGCGCGTAGGTCATTACCGCCCAGTTACCGCGCGAGACTTTACCACTAGGTCAATGGCTGGCGGTAAGGTCTCAGACCCAAAATGGACGTACGCCAATTTTGATTTTACCGCACGTCCATTTTCGGCAAAAATTTTAAAAAGGCATTTTTTTGCAGGGGTGCTGAAAAATGGATCTGCGTGTGCCCAAAACACCCGCCTACACTACCGCAGGCCATTTTTCAGCGCACCTTAGTAAAATGACCCCAAACCTGAGTTTGACTTCTGCACTGAGATTTCTGTCAGGTTGTGGGTGCAACAGGCAAATCACCTACGATTACATTGTGAGGCCTCAACAATGGAGGTAGCACAAGCAAACTTATTTCACGGAGTGGAGGAGTGGCTTAGTGGTTAGAGCACCGGTCTTGACACCCAGAGGTGCCTGGTTCACATCCCACTGCTACTCCTTGTGATCTTGGACAAGTCACTTAATCCTCCGTTACCTCAGGTACAAACTTAGATTGTGAGCCCTCCAGGGACAGGGAAATACCCAGTGTACCTGAATGTAACTAAGCTTAGGGTTACCATATTTTGTCCCCCAAAAAGGAGGACACATGCCCCACCCCCACCACACACCCCACTCCACCCCTGTCACATTTTCCCCTCCCCCCTGTCACATACCCCGTCACCCCCCTCCCCTTACCTTACTACTGCCCTGGTGGTCTAGTGACCTCTTCGGGGCAGGAAAGAGCCCCCTCTTTCCTGCCCGGAGCGCTGCTCTGCATGCATCCTTCCTGTTCCTGATCCTCGGCACCAAGTCAAAATGGCCGCCGAGAGTTGAAGTCTCGCGAGATCACTTCAACTCTCGGTGGCCATTTTGAATCGGCGCCGAGATCACCAACAGGAAGGATGCATGCAGGGCAGCGCTCCGGGCAGGAAAGAGGGGGCTCTTTCCTGTCCCAAAGGCGGAAGAGGTCACTAGACCACCAGGGCACT